>NC_056584.1:12997206-13082206 GCF_018340385.1 Cyprinus carpio | reverse complement strand
AGTCATGCTTAATTCATGCTTCTTGTGGAGATAGACAGTCTCACACACACTGGGTTTGGCCCCTCTTGTCTCATTAAACCACTCAGTGGGAATGAAGCAGAGACACAGCGGAGGTTTAACCCACACAAAACATGAACATGTGGAGCACCACGATTAAAGCCCGATCCACAGATTATATACTTACATTTACATTTAGTCATTCAGCAGACGCTTTTATCCAAAGCGACTTACAAATGAGGACAATGGAAGCAATCAAAACCAACAAAAGGGCAATAATATGTAAGTTTTTTTTTTATAATAAATAAAAAGAAAAACAAGTAGATAGAATAGAAAAAGAATAGGGAATGCTAGTGTTAGATGGTCTTTTTTAAAAACAAGTCAAAAGAATAGAAAAATAATAGAGAATGCTACTGTTAGAGGGTAATTTTTCTAATATATAAAAACAAAAAAAAAAGAGCACAGAAAAGAAAAAGTATAGAGAATGCTAGTGTCAGAGGCTCTCTCTCTCTTTTTAAAGATGACAAGTAGTAAGAATAGAAACAGAATAAAGAATGCAAGTGTTTTCTATTTTCTTAAAATTAGAATTTGCTTGCAAAAAAAGAAGGATGCAAAAAACCTGTTGAAAATGTTTTTTATTAACTGAAATAAAGTTAAACTCGAACTTAAAAAACTGTGTTGCTTTGGCTACTAACTGAATAAGTTTAAGTTGGAGTAATAAAATGACTCTGATAAATGGAAATGGAAAATATGAAAAAAACCTAATTCAATATATGAATAAATACTATAATAGTATAGAAATAAAACTAAAATAACACTGATCCAATACAGTGGACAAATTGTATACCATGTATAAAATATACTCTTGCTCTACAAAAGTCTTGATACTAGTATTTTAACCAACAAAAATTGGTTTCTATCTTTTGATGTAGTGTGTCTGTAGGAATTATCAGTTTACATTAGCAAACACAAGGAGTCTGACAACAGCCAGTGCTCCACACAGAGATCTGATCTCACCATCATCCAGTCCGTCTGGGATCACATGAACAAACAGAACAAAACTGACAGAATAAATCCAGAAGAACTGTGGCAACGTCTCCAAGACACCTTAAGAAACCTTCCTGCAAAACTACAATACTCTGAAAAGTTTTAGGTACTTGTGTAAAAATGCTGTAAAGTGAAAAAAATAATGCCATAAATAGATTTTAACTACTATTAACTATATTAAATCAACATTTGGTATAAATGTAAAATATAATATGTAGTTTAATACATAAATATATTTAATTGAACAGTGCTGAAAAACAAGGTAAATGTTTTTAAAAATGTACAATTTTATCCCATTTCTGTATGTGCTATATATTTTTATGCTTACAGTCAGTGCAAAGCCCAGTGAATCAGACATTTCAAGGGACATATCATTGCCAAAAATCACTCCAGGGCAGGCACTGAAACGTTCGTTTTAAAAATCCCACAATCCACGGTAACAAGTGAGCATGAGCTACTCACTAAATTTACTGGAAATGTTACGTTTTCTCCAGTCTCTCAAAAAAAAAAAAAAAAAAAAAAAAAAAAAACGAAATGGAGAATGAATGCATATTTCATGGTGGCACTTTATTTTTTAATAGCTACAATGAAAAATGATATCAGTCCTGATGTGATGTATAGTGATGCTGCGCAACCACATAATCATATCAGAGGAAACTGAGTCATCAATGTGCTAATGTTTAGTGGATCAAGGTCTCTGCTAGTGCCCGAATTCACATTCACCACATACTGATTCACGTCATAAAGAACAAGACAGTGAAATGAGACAGTAACTGTCTCTCCTCATTACAGTGAAGGCAGAATCAATATGGCCGTGTGAATGTTTTACACAGGACTGTTATCAGCGCATAATAACTGATGCCGACTCATCAGCAGACCAGCCCATCACTTCAAGCTTATATCACCACATCTACTGTAGCACATTTATATTCAAGCACTAGTCCAATTCGCATTTGGCCTAAAAAAAAAAAATTGGTCTTAATTTCCATTTGCGAACCTGCTATTTGAGGAGCGTCACTTGAGCATTTCCTGTCTGATTGTAAACCGTCTGCCATCTTTTCTTGCTCCAATTAGGCCAGCGAGAGTCAAGTCATGCCGGATGAGGAATCCTATTACTTTAGAGACCAGAGGAAGGAAACAGAACAGTGATTGAGTGTTTGGCATTCACAGCCAAGCACACTGAGATGTTCCCGTGGAGGGAGATAATTCAAACTGTGACACTGAAGGAGGAAGCAGCAGAGATAGAGAGAGAGATACAGGAACGGAGGCTGATTATGTACAGATCTGACATCATTTATGATATTCGTCTTTCTCTTCCTTTCTGATGTAGTCACTCAAATTAGGCTCAAAGGTGGAGATGGATTTCTTTTGTTCACCTTATGATAGGCAATATAACCACTTTCATTCATACTCAGTCTTATATAAATTTCTATATAAGATCATATTAACTCTATCTAGAGGTTATATGTGAAAACGATCTTTTTTTTTCTAAATGCCAGCACATCAGGTCTGACAAAATGATCAATGGTTTAAGCACATACTAAGTTAGGAGGGTCTGATATAGTAAGTCTGCTGCTGTCAACGAGCTTCAGTAAATCACAAAGTTCTGACAAAAACGCCTGCGACGAGAGATCATGGTTATACAAGGTACATATGTTGTGGGAAGAAAGAAACTATTGTCAAACTGTACAGACACCGAAACAATATAACTTTTTTCCATTTGAGCAGATAAAGACAGATTACTGCAGGAGTTAGGGACTCTTTTACTAACCAACAATATTTGCGGCAAATTACTTTGCAATTTTAACAGCATGTTGGTGCTGATGTGTGAATGGCAGCAATGCAGACAAAAGACAAACATCCTTCCCACATGTAAACAACAGATGTAGTATATTCTTGGATAAAGATGAAAAAAAAAAGCCATTTTATTCCAATATAACAAAGTTTCAGGTGTGAAAGTGACTTATGGAGCATTAGCCTTTAGCCTTTTTTAATACTAAGCTTTCTATTTCAAATAAATGTTAAACATTTTATTCAAAAGATGAATAAAATAAAATAAAAAATTAAAACATTAATTTCAACATTAATAATAAGAAGAAACGCTTCTTGAGCACTACATCAGTATATTAGAATGATTTCTGAAGGATCATGTGACACTGAAGACTGGAGGAATGATGAAAATTCAGTTTGGCCACAAACCACAAACAATATTGTGAGAGAAAAAAAAAAAAATCAATCACAATATATTGTTATATGATTGTAAATTCTATTTCGTGATGCAAGATGCAGCTTTTGCAAAAAACCCATCACACACATTAAAGGCCAACTGTAGCAACAAAAAGAAAATAGGTAAGGAGTTGTGATTGGTTTCCACACCATTCCCATAATTCACGGGGCAAATGCTCTGATTGTGTCAGGGAACATTAATTGGCCATTGTGGTGCTGTGAGCCATAACTAGAACAGAGGCCAGGACACCAGTGAAACTACAAAATATCTATTGTTACATAATGTACAAGTGCAGAAGTGATGAAGATGTTGTTTCGATTGCCGTATGACCACAGAGAACAGGGGGAGAGGAGGAGCTGGCAGTGATGAAGAGAGCTGCGGGGGTTTTTGGGCGTTGCATTAACATTAATTAGGGTAGAACTGATTGAGAGGCGAACACCCTCTCTCATTATAGTACTGCCATTACTCTTAGAATGACAAGTAACAGTGTTTCAAATGAGACTGAGATAAGTCAATGCTGCTGCTGATAGCGGCATCGCTCCGAGACGGCACACGGCTAACAGACAGAGACTTATTAAAGACGGCTGTGGTACTTTGCACAAACTCTTGGCTTGTGTCCAAAACCTGAAAAAGTCTACAGCCAGTACAAAGAGGTTGTGAGGCATCGAAGCACGTCTGAATCCGAAGCTTACAATACATTCTGTAACCTACGATATTCCGATACATCAGCTGTTGTATTTTTACTCCACAAGTGGATGTGACAGATATGAAAGAAAAATTAAAAATGTAACTTTTTTATTATTTTATTATTCAAAACCAATGTACTTGTTACTATAATTGTGATGTTTATAATACAAAGTAAAGTAAATAATCTATTATAATTCCACTACAGCTACTTATGATTTTTCTCATCTAATAAATAATGTGTATATAAAGAACAGAGACTTCTACTATTTATCTCTCTGTCTCTCTATAGTATAGATCAGGGTTCCTCAATTAGTTTTCGCCGAGGGCCAAGTTCTGTCAACAATACCAAGCCAAGGGCCAATGACATATATATACATATTATTATTACAATTATTATATTATTGTTGCTTTTGTTAAAATAATCACATTTGTTCATGGTCATTTGATCACAGATGGTCACAAGATAAATATTCAGATTTTTTCCCCCCAGTAGTCTGCTTTATTCTAACAATTATGATTTTTTTTTTGCATTTAGATACAGAAGAACTTTGCCTGTTGAATATTAAAAACAAACAAACAAACAAAAAATCTGGATCTCCATGTCTGCCATGCAAATCAACTGTTCCTGCTCATCTCCAGACTGGATCTCTTCTCTTCTCTTTCCCTAATTGCAGATTCAATTATTAGATCTGTCAGCATTAATATTTTTATACTTCGATTTTTTGGGGGGTTCAAACTGTAACACCATGTGTCCCAACCAGACGTGACGGGACGCAATAAAAAGTATCTTTAACATGTAGTTTTTGTCCTGACCACCCACGACAGCAATATGCGACACAGAATTCTGTTTTAGAAATGGTTTTTATTTTCTGCGATGTCGCGGCAGGAACAAAATACAAAATACAAAATATGTCATACAAAATATGACAGTGATAATCTCAGGTAATGATTATGTGCTTTATTCAGTGTTAAAAGTGTCTAATGTGAGTTTGAATATTATTTTTCGTGATCTCTATAGCCATAGTGAAAGCAACAATAGATATTTTGCCTCAGATCTTGAAAAATAAATTAGGCTAAAGCAAACTTACATTAAAACTGTGAGCTCACTGCGAACCAACATCCATAACAAATGTATCATTCACTCACTCAAAACTGTTCAGTCCATTCACATTTGAATCATCTATTTTCAGTGTCCACTTTTCTTTACTTCACACTTGCCATGTTTTTGCTGTCACATCATATCTACACTGGACGCGACAAAGCACTGCAAATCGGGGATCTGACACACAGCACTGCGCCGCATCAATGATTTAAAAAGTTCTATTGTATTTTGTTGCGTCGCACTGCGCCGCTCGCGTCCTGTGTAGAAACAGTGTAAGTTAAAGTCGTGTTCTGATGCTGCGTTTGAATCTTCATGCCACATTATTTGAAATTAGCGCCGGCCAAACATTTTTCTCTTGCAGGAAGCCTATTGAGGAACCCTGGTACAGATAGATAGATTTATTTGAGATATTTCTGAAACCAATTCGGGTTCCTAGGCAGGTGCCTTTGGTTTCAGCCAAGACAGCAGTGATCTATCCTGCTCCTGAAGATCCGATCCTGCTGCAAGCACCTGTCTGTAATTTTCAAGTGAACCCAAAGACCTTGATTAGCTAGTTCAGGTGAATTTGATTAGAGTAAGATCCAAGATCTGCGTGGAAAGTAGACCTACAAAAGCAAGTCTGAGCTCCCCTGTAGTAACACAAATCAGCTTCCTGCCTCTTAAGTGGT
This sequence comes from Cyprinus carpio, assembly GCF_018340385.1. Classification (NCBI taxonomy): domain Eukaryota; kingdom Metazoa; phylum Chordata; class Actinopteri; order Cypriniformes; family Cyprinidae; genus Cyprinus; species Cyprinus carpio. The sequence continues at coordinate 13,076,478 of NC_056584.1, read as the reverse complement.
ACAAAGCTGACTGTTGTTGAACTGCTCTCCTTCATAAAGGCCAGTAATTGAAGCATCTCTGCTTCTCCAGCGGCACTGGAGTGGAGAAGTGAAAGAGGTCTCATTAAAGGAGAGAATGAGAGCGAAGCTTAAAGACAGATGAGGAGCCGTTAGTGTGAACACAAGAGAGCGAACCTGCAACATGCAGCTTCTGTCTTGATCAGCCATCTAAAAAATGCCAGGCACGCACACACGCACACACACATACACAGGCGTGTCCTGGTTTGGCCTGTGGTTAACGGCTCTAACAGAGCGTCTTCCCCTCGCCATCTGCTTTGTTGTCTCAGTGGCACTTGGCAGCAGATTCAGAACTCACCAAATCTCTACTAACAACACCATTCACAACTCAAACAATCAGTCTCTCACTTTCAGCTGCTATCAGACATGTACACGTGTACAGTTTGCAGCTCAACTATGGTTTCAAAACTGACTTGTTTTGAACTGATTGTGGGAACGACTAGTTAATATTAAAGAAGCCCGGAATGATTATGCTGGTTTCAGGTTCCCAGATCAGATGCGTTCCTTTGAGTGTATCCACACAGAATGTGTTCCAGTGGTCAAACAATGTTTTGAGCACAAAAGAATATAACATTCATTACTATTATTATAAGTAAGTATTATCCAAAAAATTTACCTAACTATAATCACTTAGTCTTTGTTTAAATTTCTACTTCTGAATTTGCACTCAAAAGCTCTGACATAATTTGTGCTGAAGGTACATTAGAACTACAAAGAGAAGATTACTAAAGATTTCAAAACAAAAACAATATTAAAACTCAATTAACATATACGAGTAAATACATTTCAATGGATGGAAAAAAGTTACTTGAACTAAGATTATGTTTAACTTTGACCAGCTATTAAAAATGCAACATTGATTAATTTAACTACCATATTTTTGTGGAATATAAGTCATTGATTTTTTTTATAATTTGAAATGTGCTTATATAATGCAATTAACGTCAAGCAAATTAAAATTTTGCCTGATTTTAGTTGTATCTGTATTTATTTTACAAACAAATTCGTTTAGGCTTGGTGTTTATAATAATAGTTGTTTATAATGAATGCCACTATAATTTGTTTGTTTTATAATTATTTTTTTAAATTTCTGTTCTGTTCTAAATACCATTACATTTAAAAGATTTGTTAAAGGAACACTCCGACTTTTTGGGACTTTAGCTTATTCACAGTATCCCCAGAGTTAGATAAGTCCATACATACCTTTTTCATTTCTGTGCGTTCTGTAAGTGTTATTTGACACACCCACCGCTAGCCTAGCTTAGCACAAAGACTGGATGTAAATGGATAATGGTAGCATAGTAATCCTAATAAGTGACAAAATAATGCAAACATTTTCCTATTTACATGTTGTGATCTGTATAGTCACAGCGTGTACAAATAACAAGGCTATATGAGACAGAGACCATTTTTAATCGTATAAAATACTGGGAACTATATTCTCACTAGGCGTAGGAGCACAGCTAACGTTACTTGGGCGGAGTGATTAGCGCAGCACCCGAGACGGGCGCCGTGGTGAGGAGCAGAGAGTTCGCTCAGAGTTGGAGTAATAGAGTCAGCAATTACTAGATAGTAAATTTATAGTGTACAATCATGGGTGTTCGCTGTATTGTAAAGAGCTGCGACAATAAACAGGGGAGACCAGGTAATACTATGATGTTTCTTAGAATTCCAACCAAAAACGCTGACCTGATGAATCGATGGCTACTTGTTCTGGGTATAGTTCCAAACACACCTGTAAACACCATCACAAAGTATTCGTTTGCTCTGAACATTTTACTATAGATGACTATTTTGAAAAAAATGCAAGTTGCCACACGGACCATGAAACGTGTGCTAAAGGATACAGCCATCCCATCGATAATAAAGACTGGACAAATTGGATCACCTGTTTGCTGTGGTAAGTGTTCCGTTATGTTTTGAGATGACTAACATTAGCCATACTGTAACAGTGCCATGCTAATGTAAATAACCTAAGTAGTGACACTATTACGTGAATAGGGGCTCCCTGTATCCCCTTTATTGTTATTATTGTGTTGTCATGAACACACTGTATCGCTCAATAAACAAATGATTGGCGCTAAATGTAACTCTCAGGACTAATACATTCAACTTGCTAATGAATTGGAGGGGGATGGGCAGGTTTTCTTTTTTGAGAAAATGGTTGTGAAATAGTAGGCTAACGTTACTGTCTGTGGGTTCATTGTGCAAAAACTATTTGCCTTGTGCTATTACTTTCCCCATATTCTTGGCTATTGTAATGCAATTATCTAACATTACTGTATTATATGCTGTTGAATATATTTGGTCAGCTGTAATAAATTGCATTTCAAATATATCAATTCCTGTAATAATTCTTTATACATTTTCTGTGATAATTATTAATCAGGATGAGATGAGTGTTCTACAGCACTTTGTAACTCCTCGTCTGTGTATTCTGGCTCAAAACTATATGGTTCTGGATCTTGGTTTGATACACAGTAAAATTCCTCTGAGTCTAGGTCATCCTCAAAGTCAGCCATGATCACGAGTCACGTCTAGCTAGTTAGTCACGTTTGTTTTGTTAACGGAACCATCAACAGGGCATCTCGTGTGCTGCGCTAATCACTCCGCCCAAGTAGCCACTCCGCCCAAGTAACGTTAACTGTGCTCCTACGCCTAGTGAGAATATAGTTCCCAGTATTTATACGATTAAAAATGGTCTCTGTCTCATATAGCCTTGTTATTTGTACACGCTGTGACTATACAGATCACAACATGTAAATAGGAAAATGTTTGCATTATTTTGTCACTTATTAGGATTACTATGCTACCATTATCCATTTACATCCAGTCTTTGTGCTAAGCTAGGCTAGCGGTGGGTGCGTCAAATAACACTTACAGAACGCACAGAAATGAAAATAGGTATGTATGGACTTATCTAACTCTGGGGGATACTGTGAATGTTATCACACAGTCCTCGCTCAAGCCGCTCACTCGCTCTGTTCTAAAATACATGTTTATAGTTACATACTGATGCGACTTTTTTTTTTTTCACACACCAATGCAATTTTGACCCAGGGCAACTTATTTTCAGAAAAATACGTTACCTAGCTTTTCAGAGAGGTCTGAATTTGCACTCAAAAGCTCTGACATACAAGCACGAATCTACAAAACAACTTGACCTAACTATAATCACTTAGTCTTTGTTTAAATTTCTACTTCTGAATTTGCACTCAAAAGCTCTGACATACAAGCACGAATCTACAATACAAGCTCACCCACCGTAACTCCCTTACTGTCCCTTATACATCCCTGCTCTGCTCTCTCAGCTGCAGCTTATCTCTCACCAGCTCCACAACACAATGAACCACTGTCATCGCCAATAAAACAACCTGCAAATCCTGATGACGATCATCAGCCTGCAGACGAGAGAGCTAGAGAGAAAGAGATCAAATGAAGGAGAGATGTCAGGGTTTCAAAAACAATAACACTAAAGAAACATATCAAATAAGATCATATAACCCTGTATTTTCTCACACACAATGAGTTGGAACTACAACAACACACCCTAAAGCACAACACACACAAGACAGAAAGCCTGTAAGGGTCTGCAACAAAAGCCACAGATGTAAGCCAACTTGCTTAAAAACCGCTAGAGAATGGCTGGCCAGTAAAGCAGTGACCCAAGTCTTCCAAATATTGCCTCCGCCATTTTTTTTCAGCTCTTTCTCCTTCTGTGCAAATCAGAGCAAAAAATGACCACAAGCTTTTCCAAGCTGACATCAAGAAGATTAGTTGTGTGAATTACAGACCATGAAACTGACAACGTAATAGAAAATACAAAACTCTAAGTCTTAAAATGTGGGCAGGGCACTGAGCTTCTGACTTGCAGTATACGCTCTGCCTAAATCAAAAATATGTTATTAGAAATGGCCCTTGAGGCACATGTTAAATGTAGCAATGGAAGCTGGGGTCTCAGGACACTGAATGGGAGAAAACGGAAAATGACAGACTCTCTGGGGGTGGATATGGTGAGACAGACAGTCAGACAGACAGGAAGATGAATAGATAGACGGACAGGCTGCTATAATGTCACAGCATGTCTACTGCTAACAAGGACACACAGACCACATCAGAGAGCATGACCACCACCACAAACAAAGGCACAGACAATCCCTATGGTTTGATTCTGGTTGAGAAGTGCATGGTCTCTCCGCACTGGGATCATCATGTCTGGATGGGAACGCCACAGTCATTCTTTGTAAGGTTCAAGAATGTTTTATTGTACAAATAACTGCAACTGAATGATGATTTATGGTGTTCGGTTCTGTTAGCTGTTCTTGAAGGTCTGCATTTTTCCATCTATGCAGCCTGAATGCTTTACAAAAATGACAGTATTTCCTGCACCGGTTTACATTGCTGCTGAATCTGCAGTTCCACAGCAAAAGAAATTATGCCTTAGTGGAGTTGTGAGCTGGCAGTCTGAAATGAATGTGATGAGAAATATATATAGTACAAAATAAAACAAAGGCAATACATTTTATTTAACAGTGCCCTTGTTACACACATACTTACTATAGTAATACCTCTAAATTATGCATAATTACATGCAATAACCCTAAACCAAATCCTAATGGTATAGTAAGTACATGTAACAAGTAACATATAACCCAAAAACAAATACAAAGTTTGATCTGATTTCTTAAACTATCTTTATGAGCTGGTTCTTATTAATGACTAACAAATCAGTCATCTGTTTGGTCTAAATAGTCAAACTTTTTGTGTGTGTGTATTTATATATATATATATATATATATTGTGTGTGTGTATTTATATATATATATATATATATATATACCCCATTATACCCATAATAGTATTGTTTTTTTTGTTGTTGTTTTGTTTTTGTATTATAAAATTAGGACATTTTAAAAATGTTAATGCAATCTTTCATGACCGCATTAATCATCAAGTGGAATCTGAACCAGACTCGTCCAATTCCTTAAAAATCCCATCTCTAGTCTTCATTCCATGGTGGAATCACGTGGGTCAGTTTACTTTCCATCTGTGTTTGGGATTGTGTGAGTGAAAATTACTCTCGGACCGTGTATGCACCTGACTGAATATGTGCATGATTTATGATAGCATCTTCTACCAAACTATAATGCTTGAGGAAACAAGGCATGAGAAACATCTGGCAGCTTGCAGACATTATCCCTGTCAGCATGGACTGGGCTTCGTCCCTCTCTAGTTGCAAGCCTGAAGCTATTATCATTGCTGTGTTTACACCCTTCAACAAAGGCCTGGTAAGACGGCTAACTGCAGGAAACATCTCAGATAGCTTTCCTCCATTTATCTTTCCTCTAATCTGTCCCGTCTCCATTCTTCCTACTCCCCAGAGAAGCGCTGACACTTCCTGCACCCTCTCCTATTGTCACTCCCTCTGGGTTTCTCTTCTCTCCATTGCCTTCTTTTTCTTTCCGTCCTCACATGCATTCTGCTTCTCTCGTTCTCCAGCTGCTTCATTACGCCACTCGTCCTTCTGGTGGAAACACATCCTGAACATTCTTGTATGCGATTAAGCTGTAGGCACTCAAAACGGACGGCCCTTGGCTTTCCAGCACAGCCGAGCTATCATTCAACCTCACATATCCGCTCTGTTTCGCTCTTGCTCTCTACATGCTCCATATGCTGCTTACACAAAGTAAAGGAGTGAGGGAAAGTCAATGAGGAAGCGCAGCAAGAGGAAGTATCATTCCTTCTAAACTTCAGACTGATCAGAAGTCAGAACAGCCATCTCTTAGGATCCCTGCACACTGAAAAAGAGCAGTAAACTTAACATCGAGCTGTTCTGCAATCACATCTTTGTATAATGCCAATGGCAGGCATCTGCTGTAAGACATGCTGCTCTGTTTGATAAGTCTTAATCTACACCAAAGCAAAAAACATCAGTCTACTGAGCATAAACACCAAACACTGAAGTCATATTAGACTGAGGCACTGCTGAAATTTCTCCTGAGCTTGATGTGGAGGAGAGGGAGTGCACTGGTGTTTGGTTACCCCCGCTGAGAGCAGCTGCTGGAGTGACTAGGTAAAGTAAAGCTGTGCTGTTGGTGTAAAGTTGCAATTGTAAAGCTGGTAGAAATATGGAGTTGTGCTGGTGTTAAGTTGAGCCAATGGAAAAAACACAGCTTCAAATTGCGATGGCTTTAGATTCACATTTTAGGATCAGATCAAGTTACTCCGTTTGAGGGGGAAAGTCAATGACCGCTGGCCTGTCTATAAATGACTCCCATCGTCACTATGTGCCTGCTGGAGTCCGAGGGTAAAAACACTGAAATGTGTAAAGATGCTTGAGTTCAACTTGTAGGAGCCATTTGTAATGTCTGGCAAAAAAATCAAGTCATACTCCACATTCCAATACCAGATGGGGGCAGTATGCCTCAATAAAGTGAATTGGTCTACTCTAGAGTAACAAACGAGAAACGGCATAGTCTCTATGCTCCGCCCCTACCTTCACAACAACCCTAGAGCCATAGCCGAAGCCTAAAGGACGTTTTGCCTCCAGAGGAACGTTGGGTGATGTCAAGTGATTTTGAAACATGACATCTTCAAGCTACTCCCCTTCACCTTTACCAGTGAATATGTTCATATTCGTTTTGTTCATATTACATTTTGAATTGTATATACACATTATTTGAATTAAATTAATTTGACAGACAGCATTCTGTCAACATCATTGGTCAACAGACAGCAGACAGCTGATGTTGACCAAGCTAGCGCCAACCAACATAACCAGAGCTGCCAACTCTCAAGCATTCACCGTGAGACACACGCAATTGACTCTTTTTCACACGCTTTCAAAAACTTGACCGCTCTGAATATAGTGAGTGAGTGCGCGCGCGGCCGGGGCTCTCTCTCTCTCTCGGGTTCATTATCATCGAAGACATTTCAAGCTTCTTAGGTAATGTTACATTTTAGCATCAGCTTGGTAGAGACGGGCTTTGGTAGATAACAGGTGAAAACCGGATCGGATCTGTGGGTAAGTTATTAGCTAGCTTACTATCAAACGCAGCTACGGCTAGCCATCACTAAACATTAGCACGTTTATCGAACAGCCTTCGATACATTTTCTATGTTATAACTTCCCGAAAAAAATACGCAAACATATAAAAAACAAACTTCTAGCGAAATACTAACAGCATCTTACTTACCAATCCAAAAGAAATGTTGCAAGTTCGGAGTCGAAGCTCATTTCTTTCAAGTCCATCAGTTGTCTCCAGCGATGGAAAGCCAGTGCCGATGTTTACTCTGGTTCGGCTCCTTTTCTTATCGGATTTGATTTGTGATTCCGAGCGCGGTTGCTTGACATCAGCTTCAAGTACGCCCAAAGCCGTGCGAGTTATTCGTGTATTGCAGGTTGGCTGGTGGTTATGTTGCCCGCATATCGCCTCCCATGGCCGAAACTGGTATTACGACACCTGTCGGGCCGTGGCTAGTAATGCTAATGCTAATTAAGGTTGATATCTCTGCAGCACTATAACTTGACATTTTTTTAAACATCATCGCCCTTATTTCTTCTGTAAAGATGCTTGAGTTCAACTTGTGGCATACAACATTTATCTACATTACTGTTCAAATGGTTATAAGTAAAAACACTGAAATGTGTAAAGATGCTTGAGTTCAACTTGTGGCATACAACATTTATCTACATTACTGTTCAAATGGTTATGGTTCACTAAGATTTTTAAAAATGTTTTTGAAAAAGTGACAGTGTTTTCTATTTTAATATATTTTAAAAAGTAATTTATTCCTATGTCAAAGCTAAATTTTCAGCAGCCATTAACGAAGTCTTCAGTGTCACATGATGCTTCAGAAATCATTCTAAAATGGTAATTTGCTGCTCAACAACATTTCTTTTTATTGATTTTGAAAAGAGTTGCAGTGCTTTTGTGGAACATGTGATACAAGTTTTCAGCATTCTTTGATGAATAGAAAGTTTAGAAGAACAGCTTTTTAGTAATATAAATATTTTATACATTATAACATTATAAATGTTATTTTTGATCAGTTTAATGTATCTTTACTGAACAAAAGGAATTCATTTTGTTAAAAGAAAATCTAACTGACTCCAACTCTGTAGTGGATTTAACAATTATACAGTTTATGAAGTTACACTAAGCTGTATAATTTACAGGTTGTCTGAATATTTTTTATTCTGTAAAGAAAAAAAATGAATTACTTTAAATGCATTAATGTTTTGCTAAAAAACTGATATCTGGTATGGTACACAAAGTTTCATAAAGACATATGGATGAGTACATTTTCATGTGCTGGTGAACTACTAAGCAAAAAATTAAGTTAAGCAAAAAATTTAACGAGGAGCTGTGCAAACCTGAGTTGCTTATCACTTGTTTGAAAGTTGTAGCAGAGGGCAGCTGGTGCACTGAAGTCGTCTCGTAATATCATGTTATGAATGTAAAGCTGATGCAGTAATAGAGTGTCTGGATGAAGTTTGTTGGATGTTTTCTTTCCCAGACTTGCGCTGTTTGCAGTCTCACTCAAAGTACCTGGAAACGTGCCATCTCAGCTTTTCAGCAGCATGCAATCATCGACACTGTGCATTCCTCGCTTACACACAAACATGCATACATGCAATCACTCCCTGATTTTCCTACCTTTAACCTACAGGCACTGCCAGAGACTAACACAGTTTGAAAAGTGAATTCAAAATGTTGCGTTTCCTCAGGTCTGCTGCATGCAACAAATACCATTTTCCACACAAACAAACTCCAGAACACGGTCATGCACATACACACACAAACTGACTAAGACAGATTCAGCTCACACCCAATGTCTAGGCTTTGCCAACAGCCTCTTCCTGTCTCCGTGATAGCTGAGGGAGAGCAGGGCAGTGGGCGACATTGACAAATGTCCAGCCTCAACCCCACAGAGTGAGGAAGAGGGAGAGAGAGAAAGAGAGGAATGACAGTTTCTTCTCTGACAAGGCCATCTGCACTGCAGCAACCCTAGAGGCCTTGGTTTAGATGACTTCCTTTTCTTCCCTCTCATTCTTTCTTCATCGCTGCTCTTAATTCTCAAGCAAGCCAAGTACAAATCACCCCCTTGTGCACGGTCACCAGTAATGACAGCAGCAGTGAAAGTAATATGAATTCACCCTGGTGATGAGGTCTCAGTTCAGGTCAGCCGGCCAGCTGTCCATCAGGCAATAGTCATCATGATGGGTTACCGTTAGCCTGGTGCTGGAGAAGTCGGTGTGGCCAGACCTGTAGGGCTCCATTAGTACAAAGCTAATGAGACAGAACCTCAGCAGGCAGGGAAACACTCATTATGGCAGGATTACGGGCATGTGCGGGGCAGGGAGCCGGTGTATGTGAGCGTGTGACTTATGGCAAAAGGGTGTGATGGAATTTGTTGAAAGTTAAAGCTTCAGGGCTCCATTTCCATAAGAAAAACCCTGAGTATAGATTGAATGTTCAGTGCATTTCTTCAACATCTGCAGGAAGTGTTGCCCAAAGCATTCTATTTAAAATTGAATGCGGGAAAACAACACAAAAGACTGGCATGTAGTCTTGGAGTACAGTGTAATCTAGATGCTAATAATGTCGCGAGCGGTGCTTGCACATGTAAAACCTGCTGCCATGATGCCAAAGAGTTTTTGGTGGTTGCCAGGGTGTTGCTACTAGAGTTGGCTAAAATTCAAAATTTAACAACTGGCTCCCTACCAGTTTGAGAGTTTGAATATGAACCGAATGGGCAATTTATTGCAATTGGCCCAATTGCAATTTGAATTTGAATTACAAGAGAAGGAAATGAATAAATTGCAGAGACTGGAGAGACTGATGAGATGTGTAATTATACACCCATCTCAATTATCCTGATAATTTCTTTTTTTTAGAAAAGTTAGTGTCTGAACAATTAATTAATTACTTGGGGAAAAAAATATTTTAAACTCTAAAGCAATCTGGATTCCGGCCAAAGTATTCAACAGAAATGGCTATATGTCATTCTATAGATGCCATAAATAGTAGTTTGGATCAAGGAAAACTAGTACGAGCATTATTTTTAGATTTTGAAAAGACTTTTGATACTGTGAATCATAAAGTATTCATAAATAAATGGAAACAAATTAACTTCTCAACAAGCTCTAAACTGGTTCATGTCATACTTGGGTTGTAGACAGCAATGTGTTAAAATTTGTGGTGTGAAGTCAACACTTCAAAAATGCAAACTATGTGTACCACAAGGTTAAATATTGGGTCCTTTGCTTTTTTGTTTATATATAAATGATTAACCTGAAAACTGCAAGAAGTTTGGTTGTGAAATATATGCAGATGACAATTATTTATGTAACAGAAGAAACTTCTCATCTGGCTGCAGAATTGTAAACCAGGCAACTGGTCAGTGTTTCCCAGTGCCCGCAGAATAACGGTTTAACTTTAATAAAAAAATTATAACAAAATGGTTTCAATGTGTTTTTCACTAAAGAACAAAGCGCTGAATGTATTTTAAAATTGACCAAAAGGAAATCAAGGAAGTGAGTAAATTTAAATATTTAGGTGTATTTAGGTACATTTTCACGTATGACCTATTGTGCGATAATTTATGTAAAAGCCTAACCAAGGACGAGGACTGCAAACTAGCTTTATGCTATATGCCCTATGAACAGGCAATGGTTGTCTGTGTGTAACAATGCCTAGTGTATTGTCCCTGTTAAATATAAAAAAACAAACAAACAAAAAGTGAATTGATTTGATTATTTAGATGCTCCTCACAGATGAACCTTTTAATCACTGATCATAGGGGCATTCCCCCATTATGCTGTATGACATTTATAGATAATTCATACTGGAAAAAAAGAATTAATCATTGTTATTTATATAATAATTATATTAATTGTATTTAACTTAATTAAGCTGTATGAGTATACTATGCTACTGACCTAACAAACTAAGAGGCCCTGAATGAGAGTGACTTGATTAATATAACTTGCCACTTGTGTGAACCCAATCTGACCTAACCCAGCTAACCTTCTCTCCAAGATCTACAAAAGCACAGCCAGCCATAGCACAGCCTGAAAGGTTGATCAACGAAATGGACACCACCTGCTTAAATACAATGGGACTGAGAAGCCAAAGCACTAGAATAGTCTCTTCTTTCCATGGCTGAATGCAGGCAGGCGTCCAACTTGTCAAAACTACACGGTGCCCTGACCTGCACTTAAACAAAATAAACAGAGCCAACCTTTTCCATTAGGGCACAGCTGAGTGATGTCAGCTCTGGCACAGTCCCGGTGATGTAACACGGCACGCTAATAACCACACCAAACAGAAAAGACAAAGCTGCTCTGACCGTAAGGGACCACGACTGACTGTGTTTTAGCTTGGCTCTTGCTTTGGAAGACATACAGAAAAGCCATTACCAAAGGAGCCATTTAACAACATCAATTAATCAATCAGAGCAGGCAGGAAATGAAATCAGTGAGTGCCTCATCAAGGAGAGCAAGTTTTGATGCAGAATGTCTCATATTTTAGAATGGTGGTGGGATGAAAAAACAAAATTAAGGGGGAAAGGGTCTCATTTGGATTGTATCCCAGCTTCTAAAAATCTCACTTCATTAGCAAATTTAGCAGAGAATCTAGCAAGGACTTTAAGTAAACTTTGAAACCAAAGCAGGAACGATGGCAGAATACAAAATGTAGAACCCAAACAGCTGTCTTCTACAAGATTCACTGATTAGCATATTTATATATTTCGAAAACAAATCTCACATGAGAGATTGCCGGGTCAATGTGGGACTGATTGTGTGCTTGCAGTTCATTTCAGTTGATTAGTAACAGGGCCGAATGTTAGTTTAAGACAACAAGAGAGCAATACTGATGACAGGAAGTGCCCATCAATAACCAGACAGTGAGTCTCAGGTTCAGTTTCACTCCATCTGTCTCAATCCAGCCTTCAGTTTCGCTTCTTCCCCCCTCATTCACCCCATTACCTCGCATGTATCCTCAGGTGGCCCATATGTGCAAAGCGGCAGTCTGTGTCTGCATCCCCTTAGGACACGTTAGGAAAAGAAACAGCACAGTGGCTTTTTCTTCAGCACTCTCAGCAGAGCCCTGATCAATCGGATCAATGGAGGTGATCGGCATTATGAGCTCTGATCAGCCCGCGTGGGGAACCGGATAATCCAGTTAAGCCATTAGCAAGCTGGGACAAATTAGCCCACTGGGCATGGAGCCCATGTATGAGGTTTGCTTATTAGCACACTGCCATATGGAGACAATAGAAGTACTCAGTCATGAATGTAGGAACAAGACATGAGGAAGATCAGCATTCGCTGGCAGCTGATCTTGTGCGACCGAGTCAGAGCACTTGAGCCAACATGACTGGTGGCTTCTGGTTGAGATGTGAGCCGTAGGGCTGGAGACTACAAGGTGTGTGTGTGTGGGGGGGGGGGGGGATGACAACTGCCCTGGGCAAACACAAAGACAGGATGGCCCCATGCTGCAGCTCACCCTTCAGCCTGTGATTGAGCATGTGGATCAAACTACATTAAAAGCACTTTAGCTTATGTTACAGAAATCCATTTGCAGCTCTGCAATTACAGCCGCAGCCTTCAACCTGCAATCACACTCGCCGGCCATCTGGGAGGCCGTTTAAAACACAAGACCTGTCCCACAGTTAGCGAGCGAGTGACAGAGCAAGGGACCGGTGGAGGAAACGTACAGGTCTGCTGGCTGAGTAAACTGCATTAATCATCAGTCCTGATGTTGTTTTTCTTGCGGCTGCATTTCATTTGTTTCATATTTAGATGCTCCTCACTGATGAATCTCTGCAGGCGCTCACGTAGGCTGCCGAGGACAGAGGAGGCATTAAACAGCTCTGCCCGAACCTACCATAAATTACACAGCCACATTAAAAACTACTCCAGAGAGAAAAAGAGAGAGCACTTGCAGACCAAAAATAATAAGCTGGCAGACAGAGACAGCAGACATCTTCAGCGGGGCAAGAGAAGTGTCAGATGTAGTTGGAAGAGGATGAGAAGAGAAAGGACAGGAGGAAAGGTGGAGAGAGAGAAATTTGGTCATCACAACACTGTTTCAAAATATGAACAGAAGGAATTTAAACAATCTCTACATGAATGCTGTGCCTCTATTATAATGCAAAGTCTTCAAACTCTGACTATAGAGACAAGACGTTGCCTGAACAAATGAAACCACCTCAAAGCTGCAAAAAAAATGAAGATGTGATATTTTCCATTCAGCCTGGGAGCAATCGGAGATTGAGGGAAGAATTTATGCTGCTACTGCATGAAGATATCAAAGGGACCAGAGTTTATGCTGCTATAGCATGAACGTATCAAAGGATCCCATGGTGCACCTTTGATATAGATGGCTGCTCCCCCATTATGATTACTCCTGCCACTACCATAGCTCACTGTGTGTCTGCTCTACATTATGTGTCTGTATGTTATTAGAGCTTTTCTATCTCTATTTTCAATTCAGTCAAACTTATCAGTGTTGGAATGACAAAACCTGCTCTCGCTCCATTTCTGAATGAATTAATGTCCCAAATAGTCACAACCTGTTCTTTTTTTAAGATATGCATTCAATAAGGATGCACCAATATAAAAATTCTGGTTGATAATTATTTTCATGCTATGACCAATATCCAATAAATGGTTAATACTAAAATTATATTCTTTTAATAATAATAAAAAAATGATACAAGTAAATTTATGCATCACAACATTGCATTCAATATTAAATGTAATGTTCATTATGAGTTTTGTTAAAGATTACATTTAACAGTATTAGACTTTAAGTGAGCAAGATGATTGCAAAAGTTAAAAAAAAGTTAAAATAGGGGAAATGCGAATGGACCATTTTTTTACAATATATTTTTCTAAAAGTAAAATGGTAGTATGTGTTTATAATTATATGTAATCAAACACACTATTATTCTACTTTTATTTAGAAGTGATGCATTACAATGATTAAAGGTGACAGTAAAGACATTGCTACACAAGATTTCTATTTGAAATAAATGCTTTCTTCTCATGAAATAAACATGGAAAAAAAGAATCAATAAAATTAAGCATAACCAATACAGTTATATGGCCAATATAGTGATATAGTTATATGACCAATGTGTCATGCATCCCTAGCATATACACAATTTATATTAGTCTACAAAACTAATTTCAAGCATTTAAGCAACTTAGTCCTTTTGTTTAAAGGTTAAGGAGCAAATCCGGTTAATCTGATAGCACAAACACATGACGTCACATGGTTACAGACGTATCTATTGCTTACCTTACTGGATTGAGTCTATCAGCAGAGCCAAAGACCTGCACAGAAACAGAGAGAGAGAGAGAGAGAAGGATCATTACTGATGCAGCTCGAACCTCCACAAATTGAGCCCCTGCTGTTCAGGTCTACATCTACCCACCCTGCCTTCGTCCTGTATTCCTCAGACCAAACGAGGGGAAAAAAGACAATACATGACTTCTTAAGCACAAAAGATCACAGAAAAACACCGAGATCAGGGCTTAGGACACGCTGTAACATTTAAAATAAAGTTTATATATTCAGGCCAAATTGAATCAGATGAAAATTCAGCATATAAAGGTTCATCTACTTTATGAATACAAAGTCATCATCAACCTGCATTTTCCCCATGAGAAAGCAGAAATATGAAACTCAGTCTTGGGTAACACCAACACATCATTCTGGATCCTCATGGATGCAGCTTTATTTTCAGGAAAGTAGCAGCGTTCTATTGTTCGAGCCTGCATGAGATGTCCTAGTGGAGGGAATTCTGGGGCAAGAACTTGAGGGATCAGGGGGCCGCTGGTCCTTGGCATTTAACCCCCTGAGCCTCAGTACTTTGGACCTTTGCATCCCAACCCTGCATGTCAAACGTCAATCCTCACGGATGAGCCGACCAGCTGCTCGACAATGTACATAAATAATGCAATGCTATTGGCTTCAGCTATGAATCATTCATGTTATGCACCTATTTATGCATGCACACAGGATTGCGGACCTTTTTTCCATGTAACTTTATTCTAAAACATAAAAAAAATACTGCTGAGTTCATGGTCATATTTACAGATGAGATATGTTGCTCTCTAAAGAAACACATCTCACAGGACTCAATGAAAGATTTTTCTGTCGTTTTCAGATTTTAGTCACTGTCAATCTTGTTAGCACCTTCCATACCCATGTGATCTATCTGCCAATTAACACACCAGCAGCAACACTAACAACTCCACTTGACGGATTTCACAGTGGATGGTGTTTATAATCCTGTTGTAAACCAGAGTCTCCCACTTGGGGATACTGCAAGAATGGAAGAGAGAAAGAAAAAGACAGAGACAGAGCAAGCGAGAGTGATAGTAAGCAGGTGAGGATTAGTAGTCCATCATAATGGGATTTTTCCTGTGAAGAGTTACACAAGACTGAGTCCAGCGTTCCTACACTGACTCTCCAGAGCTCCTCTCTCTCACAGTCCCCTGCACCTGACCATTCTCAAGAGATATAGACAGAGACTTTGGCAGAGGACAGCAAGTAGGTGTGCGCAATAATGTTTAATCAAAGTAAGTTTGAGCTGATAGCTTGGCAGAAAGAGCTTGCATTTACAGTTGACTGCATATCACTCTCACTGAAGAATACAGGAAGCATACTGCAGGCAAATTCAAAAATACATTGCAATATTATTGACTAGGCAATGATTTGATAATTTTTAAAGCTAGAACTATTTTTCTAAAAACACTGTTAATGCATTTGTCTTTAACTGGCATTTTTTCCCTCATATTTTTGTCAACAGTATATTTCAATATAACTGTGCTTTCAGTGCTTTCCATACATCTTTCAATTCGAAAGCACAGTTTTAGCAATCAAACGTGCCATTTATATTTCAATTCAACTAATGTTCGAAGTTTGATTTCTAATTTGACAGCCCTAGTTCAACCTTAAAGGAGACAGTTCACCCTAAAAGAAATTAATTCAGTCATTAATTACCCTCAAGTTATTCCAAACCCATTCAAATTATTATAAACAAAAATCTCTCTACACTGTATGCGGTGCTCCGACAGTAAACTGATGCCTAGTTCTACTGATGACATACTGACACAAAGTATAAATGATCTGTAATCATCATTTTATTGCATCCAGAGTAGACAGCCTGTAGTTGTTGCAGCATGATCATAATCTAACAACAACAACAACGTCCACTTCAGACATTGTAGAAATACTTTAAGACTTTTGTTCATCTTTAAAACAAATATAGTAAACAGAACCTCATTTGTTCTTGCACATCAAGAATGCATGTTTGAGCTTACGTTTACCATATTTGATGAGCTCTATGGACAGTATGTGGGTTGAATAAAGATCTAAATTATATCTGTTCAGCATATGAAGTGATTGCATCTCTCCAGAACACTTGGATTAAACTGCTTGATTCAAATGGATTAGTTTTACAATGTCAACTTGTTGAGTGGTCAAAATTGTGGTAAAATGGACTTTCAATGGAGGGACAGGAATCTCTCGGATTTTATTAAAAATACCTTCATTTGGGTTTCAAAGATAAACAAATGAGTTTAAAATGACATGAGAAAGAACTATTTGTTTTTTAGGAGGGTGACCTGACTCTTTAAAAAGGAGTTTCAAGACTCCTACATTACGTTTCACTTCATCCTATCGGTTGCACTCTAAGAAAGTGTCCTGCAAGTATGCTCACAAATCCTCTCCAAACTGCAAGTGCCCCATATTGAATTCACCATGTACAATTGCAATCCTGACTTAAATTAAACGCAAGGTACCGCACAATATTCCACTGTGCCAATTACAAATTGGCTGCTGTTTTTTGAGTACTTGTAATCATCCCATCGCACACAACAATGGCAAATCTTGCATAGCTGTATCCTTCAATCCTCTACAGAGGCATTTTTATCCATTCAAGTCACCATTCAAGAGTGTTGAAGGGACAAGTTAACAGAGGCCATGGGAGGGTAAACATTCCACAACAACAACACAAAAGAGGAAAACTCTTATTAAGCAAGTACATTCACTTCTAATCAGAGAGGCTGAAGTGTATGAGGTGACATTTGCGAGCTGACAAGCACAGGGCCCATAATGCTAAAGCTACAGAGTAATTAATCTGCCCCCGATAGAACCCAAACCACTAAAGGTCACTCATAGACACGCTTTCTCTCTTTGTATCTCTCTCACACACAAGTATCTCCAACTGAACAGAAACAATCCAAGGCCAAGACCAAACGGAGAGAGGAGGAAGTGCATCAAAACAGTTCATTTATCTTCTGGTACAGAGTGTTCTGCACCTCTGCTTCTATTTGTATTTGTGTGTGCATTTTCTATCACCCCTGTTGTTGCCATTCTTCTGCTGACAGGCGAGATAGGAGCCTTACCTTGACCTGTGAATCACACATGGAGGGCAAGTGCTGGCTTTTCCTGAGTTAATGCAAATGGAATCAGCGATGGAATATTCTTCTCTGCTGTGGGATCTATTCAACCGACACAGACCACTGATCCTTCACTGCTTATAAAACTCACACGAGCCGCGTGTGTGTGCGCATCTAAACTAAAAAAACTTTCATTACAACACAACCCTTTTCTTGTTTATTGAAAACAGAACTAAATTAAAATGACATGCAAATCAAATTTAAAACCAAACCCAACTCAACATACCATATTTTGCATATCAATATCTCTTATTCTTTACAAAAAAAAATAAAAAAAAATAAATAAACTTTTCAAAAAATATTTTTTTCTTTTGCAACAGAAAATAGAAGGTCATACAGGTTTGGAACAAAATAGGGGTGAGTAAATAACTTTAATTTGGGTGAACTACCCTCTTGAAGGAATAGAAGAACATGCTGTTTGGAGACAGGCTGATGGTTTGTTAATGAAGATGTTGCTTTCATATGCAAGGTCAAATGTACCTGCATGTCTCTCTGCATTACTCCTGCGTTCAGCTTTTCCCAATCTCCTTTGCATATTGAGTCCCAGCAGGAGAATACAGTTAATAAAATGGATCCTTCCACCCATGATTGGTGGGCCAGCTGAGATATGATATCTATAAGTGAAAGTGGTTAGTGCATGTGGGACACGTTGATTTTTGTGTGAGAATCTGTGCACAGGTTCAATATAAGATTTCTCCACTTGCACCGTTCTCAAGAGCTTTGTGACGGAATAACTTATGCTGCATGTGTGATGAACAAATGAGTATAAAAAAAAAAAAGCAAAGCATGTTTATACATGTCCGAATTTGCAAAAAGAATAATAAATTATCTTGACTGCAAATAAGCCCCTTTGTGCAAGTATGCAACTGTGCTGGCTGATGAATAGGCACATTTGGGCATAAGATGGCTCTCAGGCCTGTGTATCTGATAAAAGGCAAAAGTCTCTACGGTCCCACACTAATAACAAGAGGGAGATCGTCATGACTGATTGCCGTGGCCCGCAGGCTTCACAGAATTGTGTCAGGATTGTACAAACATCCTATGCAGATCCAACGAAGATTAAAAGGCAAATGTGAGACAAAGGCTTTGATACAGGACAGCGAGGTCTGGCATATCTACCTTAGAGCAGGAAAGACCTAGAGAGATGCCCAACCACCGATGGGCTTATGACATTCCCTTAACAGCCATGCCTTTTTAATGAATGTAGAAGAGTTGTGTGGATCCCACCAAATACACTTGCTCTTTATTTATAATTCACTGCTATTAAAGAACAATTTAAATGTCAGTGAATGCAAATCTAGCAAAGTTAAAATCCTGCTTCACTGTGTGTACATATGAGAGAAACATCAATGTAGCACATCCTCAGTTGAAACAAACAAACACTTTTAACATTACATAAAAATCACCTGAAAAGCACACACTATGTTGTAGAACCACCCCCTGTCTGCAAAGAAACATGCTCACGCTCCCTCCGCAGAACAGGAAAGGGAAAATAAATATGAAACGCCACTTGGAAAGTGCACCGCAGGAGAAGTGCACACTCTTGCACTTTCTGACAAGAGGAAGACAGCGAGTAGGGTGAAGATTTATGGCGTGCACAACATCAGGAGTTGATAATTCTATTAGAGGTAGCACACAGGATTAATTCACACATCCACTCTGGGACCTCCATGTGAGCAAAACAAGAGTAAAACAGTTAGTTCTTCCCAATAGATCGATAGAAGAGAGGCGGGAAGCTGACAAAACTACAACTCCAATCTCTAAAAGCCTACATCAAAGTACTACCTTTTTGGAGCTTGACAGTCTCTGGTTTTAGCCCTTTGTGCAAAAACCTTCTTGTGTTTCACAGTAGAAAGAAAATTGGATGGGTTTCAGAGGATGAGGGTGAGCAAATGATGACCGTTTTCATTTCTGGGTGAACTATTCCTTAAATCACTTACAAAGGGCTGTCAGAAAAGCAGCAGTGATTTATAATACAGATGTCTCAATCAAAGCACAGTTTTGTCTCCTGCTCTTCTGTATCAGGAGAGATACTGATCCAAAAACCTAAAAACGTTTCAAGGCATCATAGATGGGCTTGCGGCACAAAGCCTGTTTTAAAATGTAGGCAACTTAATTATTCTTTCTCCCAAGATACCTTGTTTTGCCTAAAATCTAAGGCAAAATCACTTGCATCCTTTGGGAGAGGGCACTGCAACAAGCTCTGTAAAAGTAATTGATGACAATAGATATACTTAATTGCTTCAAAACCAAAAACTACTGATACAAAGCTCTGTCCAATTAACAATTGTACCCAATATTTGTGTGTGTGCAATGTGTTTTTATGATTAAGGAAATCACAAAAATAGCCTGACAGGCTGATTGGTTTGCTGCGCAAAATGCTAAAACAAATGCTTTTCCCCCATAGGAATTATTAAAAAGTCTTCTTTTAAGAGTTAAGCCATAAACCAATCCAACAATCTACACTACAAGAATAAAAAAAAAAACAAAAAGTCTTCTTTTAAGAGTTAAGCCATAAACCAATCCAACAATCTACACTACAAGGTGAATCATAAAATGGCAAATGTAGTTTTCCTACAGACAAGTTAAATTTTTTTTTAAGTTGGAGAAATGACAACCAAATTAAAATCAATTAGGTGAGAAATGACAACCAAATTAAAATCAATGGAGAAATATAAAACTATTGATTTAAAGATATTATATTTGTGTAAGTCGCTTCCCAAGGAGAGTGTTCCCAATCAGTCACTGATGAGGTTTCATCTCTGTTAGGATGAATACTGTTTGCTAGGGTCTGGAACAGACTCAGAGTGTGGGCGATGATGGACAGTCAGATGGACACCACACCTACGAACAAGATTTAATCCTTCAAGAGAGTTATCTGGTTTAGTGTGGAACAGACAGCCCTAAACACACTATTTCTTACTCTGGGGAAAGGCCGTCCAGATGCTACTCAAGATGTGGCTTGCTGCCCAAAAATGTACAGGAAGAATGACTAACAAAACCATCTAGAGGCAACACACAATAAACAACAAAATGAATACATATCTAAAAAAATAAAATGACAAATGCACGCGTAAGTAATCATATGTGTTACATGAAAGCTGCGTCACATCCTCTGTATAGTATCAGATTTCAAATCTTCAAAAACATCTGCAACATCAACATTTAAGGGTTCTGTTATGTCTGATGGAGATTATCACACTATGAAACACACAAGCACAAGGAGCTAAAGAATGAAAGACACAATGTCCTGGCATTTGCTCTATCAGAGCTCAATTATTTCCAAATTACTAAGGCACTCCAGAAGAACAGAGGAGCGTAATAAATGGCAATGAGGCGATACTAATGTACCTCTCTTGTGCTCCCCACTTTCAGCCTGAGAAAACACAACAGTCCGACTCTCAGGCCTGGCTGAACACAAACCCTCCTGAAAGAGCTGGGAGTTTGGGGGGGGTTTAAGGCTTTGCTATTAATTTTTCCCTCTTCGGTTTTGTCTCGGCAGCCACGCAGCAGCCTGCCTCTTTGAGTTATCGTAGGGCAGTATGTTCACAGCCTGTTTCTCTTCAACCTCCCTCCACCAATTGTTCCCAGCCTGTCTGCCACAGGAAATTACACTTCCACCTTCAGGCCACGGACGAGTAGGCAAGGCCTGCTTCCACATGAAGACCAAAAACAGGCAGAGGGAGAGTGGGAGACAGATGCAGCCAGACACGTAAGACAGGAGACTGGCTCGGGCCCTGTTTACATCTGGTATTAACATCAATCTCAGATTACCACATGAAAAGAAGCATTCAACCAAAACAGATTGACGTTCATCTGGTATTAGCATACATCTTTCATCATTGACTGATTTTGGATTATGTCCAGAGGAGGCTCTTTTGAGGCTCCTCTACACTTTTGATGAAACACAAAAAAAAAAGTTGACACTGACACTCCCATTTATATTTAGATTTTGAATCTTCCTCAAGACATAAAAAAAAAAAAAAACGTAGAAAGATCTTGTTTAGCACAATAACTGATTAGAAGGTAAAGGAATGGTCTATTCACAATTGCGATACTGATTCTTAAAATAACACTGATCTTTTACACTTTGCCAATTTACAGGTGCACAACATTTCTCATCCTGCTGAATCTATGGAGCTGCTCCTGAATCACTGTGAATGCATTTTGTAAATGTGAATGTGCAATCCAAGCTCACTGGAAATATGAGCTTGTGGTGACACTTCCGCAAAATGCTATTCTTATGCTTTTTGCACATTTTGCAACACTTTCAAAGTGAATTGTGCAGCGGGTAGAGCCAAGTGTGTTCAGTTCTGTCTTAAATGGACATGTGATTTCAGTATTGCGGCTCCTACAGAAAACATAACCAATAGTGAAATAATATGGGAGATAAAAACACATATGCTGAAGCAACCACACCATTTAAACATGCTTCTACAAGTCTTTGAGCTCTTTTATCATGACTCATGAATGCTAATTATCGTCACTGCTTATAGTGTAATGGTGCCATAATAATAGTGGCATGTATTTCAATCAACACAGTCCTTTTTTTGGTAAGTTTATGTTTTATGTTAAGTGCACCCATCAGGTATATGTAATTTTATTAAAGCATGTGAATAAGCAAGCTGCTAACAGTAACTTTGTTCATGATTAGGTTAAAGCTAATAAACAGACATGAAGTTAACAAGATACTGGTTATTAAGTTAACTAATGGAATCTGGAAGGTTGTATGTAGTAAATCTTTACAAACTTTCTTTACTTACAGGCTGAACTGTTTGTAGCTGAACATGCCTCAACAATTAAGGTAATTTCTTTTGAGTTGAAATACAAGTTGTGTGACGTGTCCTCAGACATCTGGACAGACTCGTCTTTCTCCTTTCTAAATCCATTATTGGTTATATACTTGTGTGTGTTTGTGGTTTTCTAGGTTTGTGCTGAATTTCACATATGACAGAAAGCAACACGCATCAGCAAGATTTTAGAGATGTTGCGTGACATTCTAAATGTTTATGAGTTTTGTCTAAATTTTTCAACACAAACTACCTCCATCACCATCTTCACTGTATATAAAAGAAAGTTAGCTAGTTTGTTTAACATGTTCATGTTTGCTTTGTCATTGAAGAATGCACAGGATATCAACATGAAACGCACTGCTGCCCTTCATGCTCGAATGGTGCACATGTGAGGGGGACCCATAGTGCTTCAAGACTTGAAATGTAAGTATTCAGTGCATAAACAGAACTGCTAGCATCAGTAAATGCACTTGTCTAGTTTTAGTAAGTTAAACTTACAGCTGGACCCTCTATGTTTATTCCAGGTGGAGTTATCGGGCACTCATTGACACTCCTTTCATTGGAGTCACTGAAAGCACTACAAGTCCTGTAAGCACTGCAGCAGTAATGGATGATCTTCCAGTGTGTTTGACATGTTCAGAAACACTTGTGCACACAGTCACAGTGTTTTAAAAAACAAGTCAAAATAATAATAATAAAAAAAAACCCTCGTCAATTGTACAACAGCAGTTTTGAACAACAGTTTTTTTTTATGCTGAACTTCAGCATGATTAGCCTACGAGTTATGCATACAGTCAGTATGTTTTTTTTTTATTTTTTTGAGTACTACTGTAATCAAAATAATTGAAATTAAAAAAATTATGTATGGTAAATAGTTTTAAGTACAGAGCACTTAAATATTAAATCAAATAAAATGTAAACTTAAGTTTGACTTAATCGTAATTTATAATAATTGTTTATGTAAAATTTGTTTTTTACTTAAAAGTTTTGAGGTAATGGTAAACATTCAGCTTAAATGAGATTAACAAAAGCAACAGAAAAAGGCATGTGAAGGACAGAAAAACCTTGAGTGACACTGAAGGGGATAATGGACATTAAAAGCATCAAACCAAAAGCACAAAGACGTGGCTGAAAGAAGAAAAGTCAAACAAGAAAATAGGCCAAAGCAAAGCTGAGAGGCTAAGAGGCAGTCAAGTAAAGGAACAAACATTTAAATAAATAAAAAAAGCACGAACGTCACTTCAAGCCGAAAGGTCTTGGTTTCCAAATGGAATCTCATTATTTGGCTCTCCAGGCGGCAGGAAAAAACTATTAACACAACAGCTGGATTTAGACAGAGGGGTGTAAGACCACGAGGGAGAGAGTAAGCGGGGGCCGGGAAAAGAAAAAGTGAGCTGAATAGACATGTCAGAGTAGCAGGGGGAATAAAGAAAGTGATGTGAGCACGGATGACAGGAGGGGAAGCGAGGGATGTGGAACGAGAGTGTGAGAGGCACAATAACTTTAAACCTTTCACCTAATCCACAACAAGACGAGCAACAACATGCCAGGAAATGATCAGATCTCTGTCTGAGGAAGAGTAAAAAAAAAAAAAAAACATTTCTTGGTGTTTTTTCTGTGACCATTATTGTGGGATGAACAAATGGAATGAAATTCCCCCTTCACATTATTATTTTAAGACTCTCAGGAAATGGTGACATTGTGTGTTAAAAATGTGGCATCTGAGTTCAAGAGTTAAAGGCTTAGTTCACACCTTTTTTTTTAAATTACATATTTTTCAGGATTCTTTGATGAAAAGAATGTTCAAGAGCAACAGCATTTATTTTATTTAAAACAGATTTTTTTTAACATAACATGTCTATAACTTTTGAATATTTCAATTTCAAGTCCTTGCTAAATGATAATTATTAATTTCTTTCTAAAAAAAAAAAAAAAAAAGAGAAAAAAAAAAAAAAAAAGAGGATTGCTGGTAAATTGCCAGACTGAGTCAGCATTTTAAAACTGAAAAAATCTAAGTTTAAATCAAGACAAAATTCTCAATAGTTTCATAGCCTTTACTAACAAAGAGGAACTGGCTCAAGGTTATTTAACAGATGCTCTTTATCCAAGACAACTTACAAGTTGGCCTACACAAACCACAAGATATTTGTAAGAAGGATTTTGATTTCAGTGACTCTCGCAACCTTTGTATAAACATATTCTTATCCAATAGGCTACTGCCACCCTGAGCACACAGGAAAAAGCAAAGGCCTTGATGAGATTTACTATGCAGCAGAAGTGCTGTCCATAAGACTCAAGCAGAGATGCTCTCTATAAACCCCTCTGTTTAATTTGGTTCTTCTGAAGCCCTTATCTTTAACACACAGTCAGCAATATAAGTGACAATGTCTTTTTCAGCTGTGAAAAGCGAGAAGGAAATGTCCATAGGGAGACAAAAACAGTATCAAATATGAGCTCCTGCCAAGTTTCCTTCCTTTCAGCTTTTATTATAGCACAGAGGCACAGAAAGAGAGAGCGAAAAAGGAAGCCTATCAACGTTACATAAACTTCCAGAAACTTGTGACTCATCTTAAGAGTTCTGTATAGGGATGCACCGATATGAAAATTTTGGCTGATACCGATAACCGATAATTCTTTAAATATGAAAGCCGATAACCGATATGTTGGCCGATAAATCTAAATCCACATTTTTACATTATTTTTGCGAGTCTGATTACCAAAAAAGTCTCACCATTAAAAGGCATTAAACACTTCAACATAAATCAAACATAAAGCAGCCTTACAAATAAATAAAATAATGCTTAAATAATGGAAAAAAGTTAACTGGACAACATTACTTGCGTGTAAAAAAAAATAAATAAAATAAGGCGATAAGACGATGAAGTGTGTTGAAAGAGGACAATCATGTAAGGACTATAGCCAGAGATATTATCAAAATCATTAAATATTGTCATTATTAAGAGTATCTGGCATTTCCAATTAATGTAGACCTGTTATTTTCTGGTTATTATTATAAGTTACTTTTATTATTAAATTAATATTACAATTAATTTGCTTTGTAACAATTTCATAGTGCATCACCACATAACTGACACGCTGTGACTCTCAGCCTGTGAGGAAAATAAAAAATTAGGCTATTAGCTTAGGCTACTCCTCAATGAAAATGTTTTAAAAATGTATTTTAAAACTGGTTTATTATAGCCTACAATAAATCTACACAAATAATGTTTCTTCTCATTGTTTTCACTATGTTCGGGCCACAAGAAAAACATTAAAGAAAGAAATAAAAACAGTTATATATACCACATATTAGGAGATTCGTCTCTCATCATCTCTAAGAGAATATGCGCTGTTAATGTGTCATCAGATGCCGAAAGCGCCGTCAGTTTTTACTTTCAGTATCATGGTGAAAGACGTTCACCGGCATAAGTTTGACTTGCACAAAGTTTGCACGTTGCTTTTATGATATCCACTGGCTCGCCTTCACGGTTTAAAACAGAAACAGGCTATTTCCAATATTGCAATGCACCCGCACTACAAACCCCGAATAGTCAGATGTGTAGTGGACACACTCTTGGCTTTTCCTGTTACAACGCGCTGAAACACAGCAAATAAACCCAAATAATTCACAACTTTTTTATTGTGGTAATATTCTCTTTATAATATTATGCTTATGACATTCCCAATTATAGTTATTAATGTTGTGCATTGCTGTTGTGCACAAGCTGCGTGCTGAAGCTGAAGAGCTGAATGAACACCAGTAAACTGAAGTGCTGCCAGCTTATTTAACACAAGGAAACGCATCATATATTCAGATATTTATACAACATAAATATATTACAACTTATATACATACAAAAAGACCAAATACACACGTGAACTCGAACTAAGTTACGTGCTAATCAGAATGTTTAACTTCTGTTTTGGATGAGCTCTTGGCTCTTCCTACAACAACGTGCTGAAACATGGAAACCAAACCAAACAAATTCATAACGTTTTAATAGAATAGTATTCTCATTATAATGTTATATCTCAATCATAGTTTTTAATGTTGTAAGCTGCTGTTTGAGCTGCGTGCGCTGAGCTAAAGATGATCACCAGCAAACTGCAAAAACATTATAATAGACAGACTTGCCCTGCACATGCACGTTTTCCTTTTCAAAGTGTTTCCAATGTTTCCAAATATTTCAAGCAATTAAAAACCATCATGGTGAACAGTACGCATCTGAAGCGTCTCTGCAGAAAATAATGCATTATTTATTGACTCTAAGATATCGGCCAAATTATCTTATCGGTTCGATAATGATAACAGAAAAATTTATATTTATCGGCCGATACCGATATGGTGGCCGATATATCGTGCATCCCTAGTTCTGTAAGAAATAAACACTAACACTTACTGCATTTACAGGTACAAACTGACACATGTGCATACTTAAGTTTACATACACAAACACAGAAAAAGGAATGTTACATCATTCAGCCATTGATCTGTAAGTCATTAGGTGTTTTTTTCCTCAATGTTTTTTATGCCTTAACACACACTTGAAGATATAGACAAATATTTACTTTTCCGCTCTCACATTAATCTGCAAAGCCCAGCTGCTTTGAGCATGCACAAACACCATAAAATCAATACAATAAAACCCTGCAGGACAAAAGTGTATAAACTTTGGTTGGCAAATTCATCTTTATATGCCTTAAACCTCTACATAAGAATAGGAATGAAGCTCTGTCATGCCAGAGCTTAACCGTTATATTAAAAAGAGGCACAATATATAATATTATATTATATATATATATATATATATAAACAATAGCACAGATAAATTTGTACAGCGGTTCACCTCATGTCTAACATCACCTTTGAAAATATGAATATTAAATCACTGCACAGTTAGAGAGAGGAATAAAAGAAACTCAAGAAGAGAAAAAACAAATATGGAAGAATATGATAGAATATGCAAAGAACATAGTTGATGTAACATGACGGCAGTCACACTGAATTTGAGCGCACATTTGCTTCTCAGCTTCCGTAAACACTAAATCCCACCTTTTTGGTTTGACTGAATATCTCAGATATTCTTTTTAAATTGCAGAGTGATGTTTAATAAATTTTTCGCTGTAACTAGGATATAATGACATTTTAAAGTCGTTCTAAAATAGAACCCAAAGCACAATTCTCTATTAGTCCTATAGATTCAGTTTTCTACTTATTCTGTGGTTTATTGTGAATAAAAAACATCTGTATGGAGTTTGTTTGTTCTCTCTGTGTTGATGTTGTTGTTGATTTTTCCTATTACTGCGAAGTGAAAGGAATGCGAAAGTAAATTTTTCTCACAAAAACGACTCCTCAAGCCTCAAAAAGCATATTTATAAGTATATTTTAAACAAAATCTAGTTCCTACATTATTTTTCTTTACATTGACTCACTGAGTCTCTAACCTGCAATATGCACTTTAAACTTCTTACAGTTTGCATTGTCATTGTTCTGTTCTGCTTTGTATTTCGCTAGACACTGAGGTAAACAAGTGCCCTCCAAAAGTCAGAGTCACTAACCTGCAATATGCACTTTAACTGTCACACCCCAATGAAAACGAAGTTGGTCTGTTGCTCAACAAGTCCAGGGTGCTATGCAACTTTGGCATAGAATTGTATCACTGTTGTGGACCTAGATAGCTAGATAAACACTACTCAACAATCTATTCTGCATTAGGTCATGGAACAGGACTCGGAGAAGGGCAGTGGGTGACATTTGGGCCAGGGCCAGAGAGGTTATGTGTGGAAGGACACAGGAACGGTCTTTAAGATGGCTGACAGCAGGAGTGTCATCTTCACCTTCTCCTGCATAATCTCTTACAGTAAACCCTACTGCTGGTTCACAGCCAGCCTCGGAGACAGTGAATCCATGGCATCTTGGCAGGACACTGGAAACTCTGCCTCACGGAAACAGCATGGCTCCGAACTCGAGCATTACGACGCCTTCAGCTGAGCCATTTTGAACCTCGACCATATGGACCATCCTTTTCATTTCAGCTTCTTGACTCTGCAGATGCCGTGCTGCTCTACGCTCCACAGCGCATGGGCTGAGATCAGACAGGGCATGTTACAGATGGTCTGAATTTAATACTTAACTTATTAGAAGCTATGAACCATGAATTATTAGCCATTTTAATGCCGAAATGCAATCTTGGTTTAAAGTAGGTGGTGGGGCCAATGTGTGAAGAGGTCATAGTGTGATTAGGGCCTTGAGAAAAGAAATGTAGAGGGCAAGAAAAAGAAAAGGACAAACAAAACAGCAGAGTTGAGGAGAGCAAACATGTCCTTCAGCCTGGAAATCACCTAATCATTAGCTGCAGGGATCTGAATGTCTGAATGTGATCTTTTTTACTCCCATCCATTTTATTATTCTTGGCCTTGTTTCTACCCCTCCAAGTTTCATCATGATTCATTAATGAGCAGGATTTTTCTCACCATGGTGCAGGATCTACTCATCTACTCTCCATGCTTTTGCTGTTTGAGCTAGAGGACCTGATCATGAGCCAGGTCAGAGCGCTAAACCCCACTTAACACAGTGGATGGCAGGCAAGATGTAAAAGCCTTCTTAGGATTGAAGAGTACTTGACTGGAGCACAGCGGCACTGAGACCAGGAAAGCATGGCAGAAAGCTGCAAAAAGCCAGGTAAGAGAAAGTATGTGTGCACTAAAGAGAAAGATTAAGGCGCAGAGCGACAAGGAGAGGGATACACACACATGCAACGCTCTTCTTGGCAGATTGTCCAAAGTTAGATCCCATTCAGTCTATAGCCATTAGCAAGACACTAGGAGACTTAGGATCAGGTTCTTTTCACAAAGTTTCTGAATCTTCCTGGATATTCAAAGGGGAAAAAAGGATTGGTTAGGATCAGAATAGCAATGAATAGGCAGGACAGGAGTGCAAGATGAGAACAATGGCAGATGGATAGCTGGAAGTGAAAGACAATACAATAACGTGAATGAAGGAGAAAGCATGAGGGAGCTATAGAGAGATGGAGGGATGGAGAAAGGGAAAATCAAATGGCAATAAAAGAAAACATTCACTCTATGGAGGTCAAGTCCAGTCTTGTGAAACAATCCATCCCCGTCACTCTAGCAAGATAGCAGCCAGCCTAGTAAACAGTGTGAGCTGCTATAATCTGCTCAGTGTTTGTATCAGCTCCACCTCTGTCCCTCACAGACACCGACTTCAGCAAGTGTGATGGAGAAGGTGCAGAACTGTGGTCATGGTGACAAAGCTGTTGTCATGGTGATGAACAGGTCAGGGTCTGGATGCTAGAGGTTAAAATCCTTAAGATGGTTTTTTTTTGCCTCTTGAGAAAACCAAGGACAAACTATGAACTCTGGGAGATATTCTATTACTACCTCAAACTCTAAAAATTCATCAACACATAGTTCAAAAGACAAACAGTCACCCCATCACTAATAAACACAACCCTACCCTAACACATGCACATTTGTCAAACACCTCCTTACTCAAAATTCATTGCGTTCAAAAACAAAATGCATAATTTCCACATCACCAGCATGAACTGCAGTCATAAAAATATTTTTTTAGGAAAAATTCCTTCTGCCCTACCTCTAACATGTGATATGATCGAGTCAAAGAGGAAATAAATAAATATATCATCAAATTAATATAATGAAATGATATTTAAGTAAATAATTATAAAAAAAAAAAGTAAAATGAAATTTAAAAAATATTATCTGAATACTTGTCCAGAAAGGAAAAATACATATTTTAACAGAAAAACAAAACTGTACACATAACCTATTACCTTAATCCTATTTAAACACTCAAGACCTATTACCTTAATCCTATTTAAACACTCAAGCTGCCTGAAAATGGTCTCCAAGTTACCATCCCATAATGTTCAGCAGGGGCCAGGCTCTTGTAATGGTGTCTCTACGCGTGCAGACATGTCAGTGCTGGAATGCAACCACAAAGCCCTGTGCTGCCACAACCTCTTACAGCTGGAGCGGTCACCATAGACACAGCAGGGTCACTGTGAGGTTAGCAAGTTAAAAAACACAAACCTCACTAACTACAACAAGACATGCAAGCCAAAGTCACAGCCGCATTTAACTCCTGGACCTGAACTCAAAGCACTCAAAGTGACAACACAAGTTGGGAGCAGAGAGAAAACATACAAGAAAAAAAAAAAAAAAAAAAAACGGAGGAGCACAAACTTAATTCCTCAGAGGTGCTGTAAAAAGCCAGAGAGGGCCTGAACGAACCAAAACACACATGAAAAATTACTTGCCATGAGAACAGCATAAAAATGGCTGCTGACTCCTGCTCTCAAGCTTGGTGACCTCCAACTGAGCCACTGTAGGCAACTAATCAGCAGGCTGCGCTACAATCAGTATTTTGATACATTGTGACACAATAATGTTCTCAATAATGTATATATTGCATCATGACATGTCATCCAGACATGAGGTAGCAAACTCATTTTAGGTTGAGGGCCGTGTGGGGGAAAACATGTGGGCCAAATTACTTTGTTAAAAAGTGGTGTGTGCATGTACACATACTGAATACAGCTTTTTCAAGGTAATGAAGTTGGCAATCAATCAATGTTCTAAGCTGCTCATGTACATGGCGGTGTACTTTTGAAGTTAATCCTGAAAAATAGACTGCACAGAAGCCGACTCAAAATGTGGCAGAAAAAAAACGAATGAGTTAAATGAATGAGTTAAATGAATGTAATACATTTCAACTGTATGTTTGTATAGTTCAGGATAGACCTGAAGTTGAGGGAAATCTTTTGTAGAAATGATTAATCTGTCAAAGAATTAATTCACGAACAATAGTAATTCATAAAGCTGAAATACAGATGTGTTTATATTCAAAACAACAACACTCTTGCTTGTGTGATATTGCTTAATTATAAATCATTATTGAGGCTGTCACTAATTTGTTTTTGTTTAAAGGTTTTTTACGCCATGTTAGCATCATGGCTATTTACATGGCAAAAAAGTTCAGTATCATCCATAAGATTTACATTATATAAAACATTTCAACTTAACATAAGATAGAAAATCTAAAATAAATTTAGGTGGTACATTTTCAAATATTCCATGCAAGCATGTTTCTGAATAAAAGCACTAACTCCAGCCTGTCAGGACATCCACAGTTTCATAACAAGAAATAGGATGGTATCTTCCGTGCCTGGGTGTGTTTGTGCAGGTGAAGAGACGGGACTTCTCTAATGCATCTGCTTCGAGAAACGCGGTGGTGTGTAACTTAGCGATCACTTTACACCGGAGGATTATCATCCCGGTGATATGATGCAGTTCAACATGGGATACCGAGGCAAAAAGCGAGTGAGACTCAGAGCTGATGCACACAGCACCTTCATCGGTGGCTCGGCTGCCGGCGGGAGACATGATGCTCACGAATCCATCAGAGATGCTGATCCACGAAAACGTGAACTGTGCACCGTAAGTCTTGTTTTTAAACATTTGCTACCCACCAAATCATTGAACAGAATTATTTAAATAATGAGACTCAACGAGATGTGTATAGGTTGTTGTAAAGCACTGCAGCTAGCTTGTAAGCATTAGCAATAACGTTATATACCGGGTAAAAACGTTACCATATGAGAAGGCATATCTGGTAGGTTAACCTCAGTTTGCTAATATTATAACCATCAAGTCTAGTTCCAGCTTAGTGACATTGTTTGCACATCTAATTGCTATTTTTTGTCATGTGGTGTGTTTACAAGGCTTAGGGAGACATTGCAAGTAATGAGGGAGTGTGAAGATCTGAAGCAGTGAAGGCCAGCTGTTATTAACCACCTCTACTGGACTGCAGCTTCCGCTCATGATGGAGATGCAGATGTGATGGAGGCCATGTGGAAAAGCATGTCAGCAGTAAATGTGATCTAAACTTGTGCTTGCTTCTCCCAGCATATGCATCAGACCTCATGGAGTCTCTGAGAGAGGAATACTGCAGGTCACCACAGGCTCTACGAGAACGCACCACTGTCTTATCCTCCACTACACCTGCTCCTCTTTCCAGATCCCTCCAGAGGATCAACAAGATGAGGCTGTTGTTGTGTATCTAGCACAGCATCCATGATTTAACACACATTAACAACACATTAGTGTGATACCCAGACTGAAAGATTATTATATGTTTTTAAATGGGTAAGATGGTATATCTTTTCTTTCAGTAGTATATGTTTGGTACATCTACACATACACATACACATATATATATACACATATATACATACATATGGCCTGTACCTGCTCTCTTGGCCACATAGAAGGCTCATAATTGTATCTGTGGTCCGTCATAAGTGCAAATAAATTTCCTCAGCATCCGAACTGTCATTGTGATTCATTGTTTTCTTATGGACCGCATTCCCTCTCGTTGCGTCATTTCCGGTTTGGGCGGTTTTCAGATGCGGTAGTAAAATTCTCTCACAAAAATGACTCCAGAAGCCTTAATAGCGTATTTTAAAGTATAGTTTAAAGAAAATCTAGTTCCTACATTATTTTTCTATACATCAACTCACTGGGGTCTCTAACCTGGAATATGCACTTTAAAATTGTTTCAATGTTGCATTTTCTTCTTGGTTTAGTTCACGTTCACAAGGCAACAGTTCAAAGCAAAAGAAAACATATGTTTGTTTATGACTGATTATTTTCAGAGCATGATTGCTATGTTCATGTATGCCTGCCTAAACGAACCAGAGAAAAATCAAGGGGCAAAAAGTGCCAGGATCCAAAACAACCTCCCAAATGAGCCAGGTGTGAAACAATAATAACTTCTACAATAATAACTTTCCTGTGGGTCAGAACAAAAAGCTTTAAACATAACATGAAAAAAAAAAATGAAATCACTCAAAGTGCAAAATTTCAGCCCTTAGTAGGCCATTCTACCATATCATGTTCAAGACATCACAAACATTAACAAACACAGGCCATCACTTAAATGAAATCCTCTAATCTCAAATTTACATTCCTTTTCTTTCATAGGACTGCGGTGAGTTCTGCAGTGCTATTATAACCTGTTTCTTTGGTTATTAAACAGGAGCCTAGTAATTCGGTCTGCTATTCGGATCTCTGCAGTGGGAAAACAAAATCCAAAACCTCTGGGAGGAACACGCTGCTGGCTGAAAATGAAAAGGAAGACTGAATGGAAAAGCCCTGCAAACACTGTTAAAAGCAGGGAGGATGACTGGATGGAGGGATTTGTGACAGACCCCCAGTGTGTGACTCAAAACACGAGGAGGGCCCTTATGTTTCCTTTTGACATCCAGTGCCACCTATTTAATCTTATTTTCCTCCAATGTGGAAAGGAACGGATGATGAATTCAATACAAGACCATTATTTTCCGCAGTATAAAAACACACTGTCCCAGCACACACACACACACACTTACACCTGCTGGCAAAAAGGCCGCCACAGATGGACTTCCTACTGAGAGCAGACAGAACGGGGTGGGGAAACAATACACTCCATTTTTTAATTAGAAAAACCAATCTCTTTCTTGCAGTGCCTGACCATCAACAATTAGTAGAAAAACTTATATCTCAAACAGCCGTGTTGCTGTGAAAAATTAATTTGCAGATTTACATCTTTTTTTAGAGCACAGTACAGTACACAAAACTTTAACGAGACTGTGACCTCAGATGGCTCTGAATAAGCCAGTCTGTTTCTGTACATGTTCTCATGTTCATCTGCTTACATTATGCATGCAGTGACCTCAACAGAATCAAGCATATGTATGAGTGTTTGTTTGGATTGGAACTATAATTTGTTTGTGGCAAAATATCTCTCTTTAAAGATCAAAACCAAAAGATGGCTACTTTCCAGGGCTAAAAAAACCCTCAATATTTTATCTGTCTTGTGATTATTTTCAATATATTGATATGATTTCCATTCGACTGGAGGAACCATCATTTAAATCAAACTGCCATTGCTGCAAATCATATTCAAAATGTACAATGCAAGTGAAATGTAGTTAAAATGATCAAGGCATGTTTGGGATAAGAAAGTTTTTTTTTTTTGAAAGAAGTCTCTTTTATTCAGGCTATATTTATTTGATCAAAAATACAGTAATACTGTAAAATATGTATACAATTTAAAATACCTATTTTCTATTTCGAAATATTTAAAAACTTAATTTCCAGCCATTACAGCAGTCTTCAGTGCCACACGACCCTTCAGAAATCATTCTAATATGCAGATTTGGTGCTTATTTAGTGTCTTATTATTATCAATGTTAAAAATATTAAGCAGTTGTGCCCTACTAGTTATCCAACAACTTTTGAAACACTCTAAATCTACCAACGCTTTAATAAATGGATAAAAATTGCTGCATTGAAAGCCAGGCTTTTAAAGCAAAGGAAAGAAGACTTCACCTGTAAGTCACCCAGGCTGATCTATAAATGGTTGGCTACACAAACGACAGAACAGCATAGTCACACCGCTACCTCCCTGTCATGTCTGTGACAGCTGCTCAAATGTCCACCAGTTGATCTGCTGAACAACCTCATTCTGAGCTGCCTGAAAACACAGATGAACTCAGCGAAAAGAAAGAGAGAGGCACTACAGGACAGGGAAGCGTTATTTCTAATATAAGAGGTAGAGAGAACAGTCCTCTAATTGGAGATTCTGGCCAAAATCTCTAAACAATGATGCCTCAAAACAGCAAGCACTAAGGGTTTGGATTCAAGAGAGAAGAGTGCCAGCCAGGACGGCACCCTGCTGGGTGAAAGGACGGCCAGAGACTGACTGATCCTACAATAAGCAGAAGTGACAAAAGAACCATTTGGTACCACTGACGCTACATGACACTCCAATATGGAGGATTAATGTTTTGATGGTCCGAGCATGCAAAGCCTTCCTTCAGCCTGCTGGTATTTCGAGAAGGAGAGGGGTAAAAAAAGAGTTTGTCCTAGTATAGTCTCAAAAAGACATGATAGTTCAGTGGGGTCTATATACACAACATTTTCACAAAACAATATGTTAAACAATCCAAATGAACTCTTAAACACAATCATGATTAATGCTCAACTCTTTATAAAAGCCATGAATTCCGTTACAGTCAGGTAAAGCAAATACATTGAGCTCAGAGACATGTGAAAAAGTTATGTAGACAAAACATGTAGACAAATCTTACATATAACATCCTATATACATGTACATAGAAAACCCACCTGAGACTGAATTTCTCACAATGACAGAGGTGCAGTGTGGGCTGTGAAATGAAGAGGCTCTGGAAGAACATGAGTTTCCATTGTTAAATGGTCAGGAGCAGCAACCTATTAAAACAAGAGACACTCTATAAGATTATATTGCCCAGAACAGCACTGTAACAGTCACATTCACTACACTCAACAGGGTTAATTAATGACATTAATGAAAATTTTTTGTAGTTTTCATGTATTGTTTTTCCCAGACAGTGGTGTACTTTACATGCAATGTTTGTTCTAGCTACCGGTCCTGGAAGTTCCTACTTATGTGATAAGAGCACAAGCTAACTACATGAATGCAACTTTTTTTCATTGAAGACTTGAATCATTGTCTCAAGTTCTCTCTGGGTAAAATAAATCCTTATGTTTTCAAATCGCTCTCGATATACCGATAGGTCTGCGCAGCAAAACTTCAAGTTGAACACACCTAATACAAGTATTTGTATCGATTCGCTTTGACCATTCTCTGTAGAGCCCACCTTCTCACACGCCATGATTAGTTGATTATGTACAATCCCTGTGTGCTATAATTGTTCAATTTAGTTTTTAATCATTACCTTCAGCAAGTATTAAAACAGGAAAACAAAGCCATCACCGGGATGTTTTAGGCAATATAGAAACCCTGGCCAGGACATATCCGGGAAAAAGAGGACGTATGGTCACCCTAGTTTATATCGAGCTTTGTGAGCCTGATCTAAACCAGGTTGGATTTGTTCGGTTTTGTCAACTCTAAACCTACTCTGAAACTTAAGAGTTTGTTCTGCTAGCTTCATGCAACAACAGGCCACTGGATTCTCATGAAAAAATAAATATTTAATACAATTACTCATTCAGAGGCATTTAGCACTCATATTGTTTTTGAAAAACTCGGATTGGCATATAGCAATCAGTTTTTCACAGAAGTAGCCTAAATCTTCTCAGGTTTGGCATGGGACTGTAGAAAGGAAACAGCCCAAGCTAAGTGACAAGGCTTGCCTCTGTTAGCAATGCAAAAATGCTCAATGCTCAGTCAAATCCCATGCTTTGTGAGAATGTTTTTTGTTGCTGTTGGTTTTTTTTAATAGATTTCTCAAACGATAAGTGCATTAAATTATTCTCCCTCATAATCGGTTCTTGGAACGTTTTCAAAGCACATGGCAAAACACAGTTCAGCAGCCTATAAACAACCAAATGCATGCCAGATTATGCCCATCAATTACTAACTCATCACGTCCAATTAAAACATCTGGGATTAAGGGATTCGTGATTATGATCTTAATCAATCCAAATAAAGCAGGTGACACCTGATGACCAAAAAGCACAAATACACAATCAATCAAATATTAAACATATGATGCAAACCCCTGGAAATGAAGAAATTAAGTTTCATGAAGACAGCATGGCATAGAAAATACGACTTTTCCTATTGTCATTCTCCACAACCTTGAATCTGCAATAATACAGTGCTCATTAATACAAGTGCTCATTAAACTTGGAAATGTATGCTTCAACTCTCAGCATCAGAGAGCAGCAGTCTCTTCAGGTGCACAATCTTTAAATGTAATCACGAAAAGCCCAGAGCCTGAATCGTGGTCCCTGCTCTCCTCACTATGTGCACACATACACACAAATTAGACTCTGTTCAATGAGCACTCTGCATTTCTATAGGAGCCCTGCAAGTCCCATTTGTTTACATGGCACTAATAAGTGTGCTTTAATGGAGGAGCAAAAGTGCCAACAATGAGTCCCTGTGTTGGGAATGAGGGAACGTCTCAGGTTCTGTTCATCGGTCCTGCATTACATATAACAGCCATTACAAAAACATAAACGGTCATGAAGCAAAAACAACCATTGCGAACAATTTATTAGTAGGGTTAAATTGGGGAAGATGCTCTCCTTAAGTAACAACAGGGTGATGATGAATATCCTATATTATTAATTAAGGTTGGGCTGACAGACGATGCCATCGTCCATGGCTGCTGGACATCATGATGTTAAGCTGCTGATGTGTCATACTTACAGGTTGTGATTCAGTGGAGCCAGCTGGTCCAAATAAACTGAATACGGAGCCATCTTTCAAGAGCATTTTGTGAATCTCACATTGTCTCCCTGAGATTAGAGAAGCAGTCATCAGTAAAATGACGGGAACAAAAAAAATATTGGGGTTGTACTGCTGTGAATTTTAACCACTGATTTTTTTACAGCCTCATCTAGGGATGCTCACATTAACCGTTTAACCATTAACTGAAAGTAAAAAAAAAACTGACAGATGAATACTATAAGTTTAAACTGTATTTTTTAAAGTATTTTATTATGTTAACCACACAAACAAGCTGTGTTTGAGGGCGGGTCAAGTTATTCGCAGCCGGCCAACGTAGAACATACGCGGGCATTATGCAAATGTGTTACTCTGTGACGTGTAGCTGTCACGGAAGTGGGATTCAAATTACTGACGACTCATTTATGCTGTTCAGAGTCAATTCGTTAATTTGGGAAACAATAAATTTATTGTGCATTTTTGCTTTATAACATGTTTTTTTACATTTACATACAGCTACATTACACACTGCATAAAAGGCAATATTCGAAATGCCATAATAGCAGCACTTTAAACAGTCGAGCGTGTTATGAGTGCTTCTCTTCATTTGCAATGCAACAGAAGTTGAGCAGTTTATTCCGCCAAGAGGCACTGAGACAGTATCTTGTCATTGGCTAACAGCATCTCTCATCTCATCCATCTGCCAACTGGAATTTCTGCTTGTCTTTGGTGATGGTCCAGACCAAAAAAACAGAACTCCTTCCAAAACGATATCCATGTGGGGCACAGAATACAATCATATTGGCAAACTACTATGAGCAGTGCATGAGTCGGCATTGGCTTAAATACCAAAACAGACGAAAAGGGAAATGAAAAAACTGTAGTGTCTAAAATACGCATGCAGAGCAGAGGGACACAAAAACGGTGGTGAATTTTCTCAGAGGAGTGGCTAATTCTTGCACACAAATGCTTGTTTTGTGCTTTTGATGGCAGTGCAATAAAACATGCATGCTACTCTACAGAGAGGAAGAGGCCAGTAAACAGAGAAGCTCATCACACTTTTCTCCCTCCTGTGGAGTGCTGCGAGGGAGCAAGAGAACGAGACGGAGAGAGAGCATAAGTGGGAGAGCGAGCTGTGACTGCTTGTTGCAGATCCTGCTGTTTATCCACCAGCCTGCCTCCACACTGCGCTCATTCAGTCTGAAACAAAGCCCGATGAGCCAAGACGCTCTGCTAGGAAACGCACTACAAAACAGGCACACCAGAGGGGAGAACAGAAATGGACAGAGAGAGAGGAGGACAGAGGGGGCTGAAAGACCGAGACACCATAGCTGAACAGAAGAAAACGAGGCTCTGAAGGAAACCAGCAGCGAAAAATAAAAGAAAAACAACATGCAACACTCTCAAATGTTTCAACAGCAACCACACTGAGACACTCAGTCACACTGAGTCATGCCGAGTGTGTTTTCTTGGCCCAGACACCTCAGGTAATGAGTAAGGAAGTCTCAAGAGGACGTGTTCTATCATTGGCTATGGGATGACCACCAAACTCAGCGTCGATTCAGCAGGGCAGCTGTGCACTGACAAAACAGGAGTAAAAGCATTATGAAATTGCTTGACAACAACCTGGGACAATAACAGATTACCACTATACCAAACAGTCATTCGTAGGCAATATGTGGCCCAAGTAACAACTAGCAATATTTTTTTCTGAATAAATTGACAGCCAGTGGAAGACAGGGCTCCACAAAGACATTCAGGCCAGCTACAAAAAATCTATTTATTAATATAAATACACGTCTCTTGCCTTTTTGACACATCAGCAGAATTTGCAGAAATTTTATCTAGCAGGCTCACACGGATGGATTTACTGAAATCACAAAAATGACTTGAAAGCATCAGTATGTGTTGAAAACTACAAACCATTACTGAGTTCATAAACATGTTTTAAGTCATGTTGGTACATCACAGCTCTATAATTTCCATCTTTTTCAGTTTAATAATATAGAAACTATTTTTAAATGAAATATATATAAAAATGAATATTAAAAACATTCTTTTGTGGTGGAGCTAGTAAAAAAGTCATACTTTTCAATTCACATCAAATAAATTATTCACACTATATAAACAATATCTTCACAGATAAAGAGAGGAGAACAATGAAAGAATTAATGTCAGTAAAGTCTATTGTTAAACATCAAGGTCATGGGTTTGATTACCAAGGACAACACATCTGACAGAATGAACACCTTGAATGGACTGCATGTCACTTTTGATAAGCGTATGCTGAATTGCAAATATAATGACATCTTCAAAGAGAGAACGAAAAAGTAATTTAATCTAAATCAATACGGAAAAAACCCCTGAAAACTCCGAATGAGAGACAGGATTTTTTTTTTTTTTTTTTTTTTTTTTTTTAGAGGAACCAGTTCCTCAGCACAATTTAACTTGTCTTTGTTTAATTATTTTTATGCATTTGTAAAAGGACAACCTACAGAGAAGAAAAGAAAAGAAAAGAACAAAAACAGCGCAGGAGTTCATGATTTCAAAACAGCAGGTCATTACTTGTGTGAATATAGTAAATGGTCTATTACAGGACACTACAGTCAAGCATTTCATTCGCATTTGTGATATGCTTTTATGGAAAAAATAGAATATAGTGCGTGAAAATTAATTATGTCATACAGACTTGAATGTTTAACCTTCCAGGAGCATTCAATCAAGTAGGCCTAGCTTAATTAACATTCATGAACCATGCCCTCACAACAGTAGAATTCATCTATTCTCATTTGATTAGCACACACTTAAGAGCGTATTCTTTTCAAACAAGGTGTACACGTAATTAATATTCATGAACAAAACCTTAGTCAAACTTGGAAATTACAGCATACTCTAATCAATATGAAAAAGCGGGAAGTAGTAGTTTATAAGCTCAACATAATATATTGCGTTACTTTCACTAGTAATTAACAAACTTTATGATTATTCTATACAATATCCATATATTCAGTATTCACAAAGTACTGATCTGTAACATAATGAAGCAATATATAATGGTTTTGTGAAAAACTGATGAGGTTATTATGAAGTGTTAACCATAACCAGACGCCAAGTAAAATATTAAAACTTTCTACTTATAAAAGGATAAGTTACTTATCATGTAATGTATTAAGAATATCTTATGTTTCTGAATTTTATGGCAATTCTTAATTCAGTTACTCAATACTTGCTTGTAAATGTTGTATTATGACATTAACATTACACTCATTAAAAACTTTACGTCCATAAAAATAATTAGGCTACACTTGGGGGGCATAAGTGCTGTTAAACAAGCATGGTAGTGCAAAGCCTTGTAGCAAAGATTTGGGAATTGACACACTAACTAAACAGAGTATGCAAGCAGCCTGTCTCTAATGATGCTAAATGAAGTCAACAGATGTATTCTCACATTCCTGAGTACAATAACAAAAACTGCTTAAAAAAACATTTACAGTAATCCAAGCATTTCACAGTTGTCTTTGTGTGTTCTTATATGCAATTACCCTTACAAAATACCCAACTCAACCAGGGCAAATTTATTTACAAGCAGGTACTTGACAGGTCTCTCTGTCTAAAGTAAGCCACCTGTTCTTAACACACATCTTCCCTTAACATTCATTCAAATCCCAAATGATGATGTAAGAGGCTCCTTTATTTGCAGACAAAGAGCCTACATATTTTTCTCTGGGATTTTAAGCAAGCACATTACAGCTCAAAACCAAACTGGATAATAAGACTGCTCAAGACTAGCATGCACTTTTATTGAAACTAGCAGTAAGACTGCTAAGCTTACACAAGCAATCAAATCTAAACCAGGCAATATTGTATACGGGGTGGGATCAAGCTGCATTTTCTTGAAAACTTCTAAGTGTGTTCCTAATGTCCCATACAGTGATTGCAGCCTACAGAGGCATAGTGTCATGAACTCCCCATTTCAGCAGAGCTCACCACCCCTCTAAAAATGTATAACTATAACAAACATTTGTTGCACACACAAAAAATAAATGCATAAAATAAAATAAAAATCACTGATTGAAAGCCCTATTGCTCTGTCAGCATCACCATGTAAAATCATATTGCAACACTGCACTGACATATCTGGCAGTTGTAATGGCCATAACTTGCAATGATTGATATTGACAAAACTCCTGAAATGTGTTCAAATCAAGTGCAAATCTAATCACATCCAAGTGATGTTAACTTAATATTGATTTCAAACCTAGAGGAAAAACCCTCAAAAAATTAAA
The DNA here is from genome assembly GCF_018340385.1 of Cyprinus carpio. NCBI lineage: Eukaryota > Metazoa > Chordata > Actinopteri > Cypriniformes > Cyprinidae > Cyprinus > Cyprinus carpio. The sequence continues at coordinate 13,034,592 of NC_056584.1, read as the reverse complement.
ATATAAAAATAAATAAATTTAACCACTTTTTACTTAATTAAAAATTAGTCAGTGTGGTGCTTAACATTTTCTTTTTCCTCTAAATTTTTCAAATGTCAAGAGATTATTCAGTGGGTTCACCTACCTCACCGACCAGATTCTAGTTGTCATATTTTTAGCAGTTTTTAGTCTTTCTGCAATCTTTCTCTCCCTGTCGGAGGTTGAATGAGTTTCTGCGAAGCCTGCCCATTAGGAATAACTTCACCTCAATGGATGTATTATATAATAAAGAGTTTCACTGAATGCTATTGGTTGCCTTGTTATTTTTTAAACACTATTTTAAACTACTTTCTAGGGTTAAATTCCGTATTTGCTTGCATTCATTAATATTCACTCTAATTTGCCTCTTTGCATTGGAATTTTAAGAAGTTTTCAATTTTAACCTTAAATAATATACCACTTGTAATAAAATAAATAAATTAGAAAATAAATTTTAAATGGTTATTCATGGATCATAATTATTGCACATCTTACTTGATACCAAATATGTCCTCAAAATATTAACTTAGTTTTAATTAACTAAAATATATTACATTTAAACCATTCAAACAATTTGAAAGCACAGAGTTGAATGGAAATATTCGGAGCTCCACCAACCATGTGACCGCATAGCTGTAAGATCAAAGCATGTCGCAACTCTGTTTTTGCATAACCTCTGATCATTGTCCCAAGATAAATAAATAAAACAAAACATCATAAACTACTAACAAATCAATATTAAATTAGAAAAACGTAATTTTGTTAAACTTTTAATAAATTGATATTAAAGTGTATGTTTCATGATTAAACATTAAACATGTTTTTTGATTACTACAATTTAATTTATCCATTAAAAAGCAGTCCAGAAAAATTAAAAAAAAAAAAAAAAAAGAACCAGAATCCAGAAAAAAAAAATAATTACAAATAAAATGGATTTCATGGGGCCCTACATCAAATTTAAGGTTGCACCGCACTAGAAAAATAACTAAGGAATCACAAAAGCCCTGCTTGCAATCCAACTGCCACAACAAAAAACTAAAACACTAACCAAAATACAGCCAACCAGTGTGGTGCTCTTATTTAGCCATGGAAACTCAAAATATATTGTGAAACACAACCACAGTACTTTATGTCTCAAGGATTCACTCTCTTCTGAAAAATTGAAGCAATGGTAAACGCTTATAGATTTCTTTTCTTTGAAGAGCCTATAGACATAAGTATCACTTTAAAGAGGAGAGCATCCCCAAAATGCTGAGCGTGTGTGAAGTCTGAGTAATAACGTTCTGTATCTCAGCAGTCAGAAAAAGTGCACAGCAATTGATTTAACTCTTGAAACATTATCCGGAATCAAATGAAGCCTTACAGAAATAAAGTGTGGAAAATGAAGCCGTCAGTAGGCATACAAACTCAGATGAAAAAAAGAGGAAAATAAACCATGGGATTGTGTTACCCTTTGAAAGAGGACTTAAAGACACAGATTAGTGAATCTTACTATGATTCATGTCAGGGTTTCACAAATGAAGGTTCATTCAATGATTTGGGAAATTGTGTTGGAAATGTACATGCTGAATGAATACGAAACTATAATTTAATTAAAATTAAACTACTTTTTTCATTTTTAATCTCATTTAAATTGAAAAGAAATTGCAGATAAAATTAATAAAGAAAATAAACACTGAAAGCATTTCTCATAAGCACATTTGGGAGCCTCTGTACGAGACAAAAGGAAAGCGAAGTTTCCATGCCGTTCTAATTGTGAAATTGTGATGCACTATGCCACGTATCATTTTGCAAGAGATGATACAAATATTGGAAGTTAAAATGCACAACAACTACAAAGACATACACAGTCATTTGATTCAGGACAAGCAGAGGAGGAGTAAAACATGAAATGCAGCTGTCTCACTGAATTCAATATCTCTCTACCACACTGAAATGTATCAAATCTCAGAGGAATATCTGACCTTGAATTGAAGACAAGTTTAGTGCATTCAAATCAGTTCAGCTATTGCTTGATTGCTCAATAATTGAGACAGAATGTCCAGAATGTTCAATGCCTTGGTGTTCTTGGCAGTAAATGCACACAGCCATACAACATATCAAGTCCCTTCCACTGAGGTAAACGTGGTCAAAGAGACCTTTTACAAACAGAAATGATGTGAAATACAAACGAAAAAACATTTTGCATTAAGGAAGACTTTTTCAAAAGATGAACAAACAGACTTCTTCAAGCCAAGCATGAAGACTAAAGTGAGACAGGGGCATCCTCTTGAAAGATTAGAAGCGCTGCTCTGTGTAGCAGCCCCTGTGTACAAGAGCTCTTGATGAGAAGGCTGAAAAACCCTGAAGAGATTAGAACAGCTAATCTTCCGCTGCTACTTCAAAAATGTTGTTTTTCGGAATCCTTTGATCTCTCGTTTACAGATAATTGAATCAATCTACCATTTCTTTAACCTAAGGGGTAAACGCATTCTAAAGGTGCACTACCCACCTCTTTCGTTTCGTCTGTGTTGACTGATTAATACTGGTCTGCGGCAGACTTTCATTAGCATGCATTTCAGATGGGACTCTTTCATTAAAATGCATTTCAGATGGGGATGATGATACACATTTATATACATATCAGATTATTTGTTATGGTATTAGTCTGGATATTCACAATATATCATCTTCAAAAAATATATAAATATAATTCCACGGTAAGATGGAAGCGCTACAAGTAATGGCGCTTTCCACCTCGTTTTTTCCTCAGATGTGTGATAAGATTGGATAGCGACATGGCACAGGATGGATCACTTAAGTGAGCTGCTGGAAAGCACAGTGCAGGCCGCTAAACCCATGTGACCCATTTGACTTCTGCTGTGAATGTTCTACATTAAATCCCTATGGAAGAAGTCAAACATCACAAACAGCCTGGCATTCAGAACAGAGCGGGAAATCTGACCTTGTTTGCCTTAAGATTTTCCAAGAGAGGACTGAAATCATTAAGGGCCTGATGAAAAGAAAACAATATCTGTTCAAGGGGGGAAAAAATCACTTGAAGCACATGCAGTACCAACTCAGTAGTGATCATCTACTCGTCACTCTAAAAAATGAAGACCCTTTGTTGGAATATATGGTTCTACAAAGAACCATTAACATTCATGCAACTTTTCACACTCTGTGGGGAAGTCGTGGCCTAGTGGTTAGAGAGTTTAACTCCTAACCCTAAGGTTGTGGGTTCGAGTCTTGGGCCAGCAATACCACGACATGATGTGCCCTTGAGCAAGGCACCAAACCCCCGACTGCTCCCCGGGTGCCGCAGCATAAATGGCTGCCCACTGCTCCGGGTGTGTGTTCACAGTGTGTGTGTGTTCATTGCTGTGTGTGTGCACTTTGGATGGGTTAAATGCAGAGCAAGAATTCTGAGTATGGGTCACCATACTTGGCTGTATGCCACTTTCACTTTCACATCTGTCCTGCCACAGTTTCGTAATGAACCAAAAATATTTTTACACTTCTCATAATAACCTAAAATGTCTTTGACATTGTGTTTTGTTCCATTGCTTTTGCAAAGAATCTGTCAAATGAACTAAAAGTGAAAGTGCAATATGTTTCAAAGCTCTGCATGTTTCAAAGCAGCAAACTCCATCTCTCCATGTGCTGTGCATTTAATGTGTAAATGCAGCAGGCACCAGTTATGCATTATTTTCACATTCGCATAATTTCCAACATTTTTGTGGACAGATAATTACAGTTTTTCACCAGTTTTTCATGACGCACACTTGTAAACCTGTGTTTACTAAAACAGCAGGTTTCTGCCAATAACAAGTCATTCATTTTTTTCAAGTAAAGAAATTAAGAGAAAAGTACTGTAATTTTCCTATTGTAAAGTAAAATAATATAAGTATTATAAAATATTCATTTCTCACTTACATTTTCCAGTTCAGTTGTATTACAATAGTATTATTATACTGTCTTAGTGATAATACTACTTATAATAATATAAAAGTATTACAAATCCATGTTTATATTTTAACTTCAAATAACAGCTATGTATATCCAAAAGAATCATTAATAGATTTCAGCATCATCACTTATCTTAGTACACACTTGTGAAAAGAGTCACAAACTTCCACTCTTAAATTATAACCATTCATAATTCATCATCCACTGATCCATTGATCTCTTCAATGCCATAACCTGTGAAGATAACCCAGCTAATTGATGCCCCACAGGCTTGCAGATGAAGGACGCTTATATCTCTGCTGGGCTGGCAATCAGCTCAGAACTGATCTGATATTAAACTAGCATGGCATTAATACTTGCACCTCTTGACCCCTGCCATGCAACGATCCCTGCAGCATCCCTTTTTATTAATAACAAGAGCTATTTAGGCTCAGCATACTGATCTGCTGTTAAAGACAAGAGGAAGACTGGATGATTGGACGTTTGCATCTGCCTCTTGACTGCCTTAAAAGAGACTCTGCATGGGTACATGAAGCAAATTATTTACCACTCTGGGCTCGTTCTCAGGGCTTCAGACAGCGCACCCAATCAAAGCTGCAACAAAAGTCTTTCAAACATACTAAACTGACAACTGTAGACTGCGAGTATTTGTCATGGTAGCTTGAATTTTGAAAAAAAAATAAAAAATCTCTACACTGAAAAATATTTGTTGTAGAAAATTCACTTAAAAATTGCCAGTAAATTTCACAAATAATCCCAAAGAAACTGCAACTAGCATATTAAATGTGAAATTTTTCAAGCTGTGCTTAACTGTGGGTCCTAAAACCCAATTTTTAACCCTGGGTGAAGGTACATTACACACTTGTAATTTAGAAGTGGGGTGAGCAGCAGCGTTTTTTATGTTATGTTACGGCTAGATAATTAGCAACCAACAGCCAACCGTGTGCCTTGGTAAGTCAATGAAGCACTGCTTAACATATAAGCAGTGATTTCAGAGCAAATGGTTGATGGAAAACATGTGAATTTGTGTTAAATGGAAACCGATTCATTCTTACCTTTATATTTCGAAAAGTCCATTATGGAAAACGTGCTAGTACAGTTGGCAATATATAATATTCAGATGCGCAACACTAGAGCCTTTATGTAAACATGTACTGCGTTTGTCAATTCAATGTAACAGACACTCCGGATACGAAATTTAGAACATTAACCTGGGGTTTTGTAATATACAGTGTGAAATATCAACTGATGAATGTCCAGGATTATTTGTTAACCCTGGGTATGAGCAGCATGAAACATGAAACAAGGTAACTCGATATTCTGTTTAGCCAGTGGCTAGAATGACCCAGGGCCAACTATTTCAAGTGTGAAAAGTCCTTTTGTTTTATTTACAACTTTGAACAATACTTTTTACAGTTTACTGGAGTATACAGCGGCCTCAGTCATTTTTATTCAAACACTAAAATACTTATTTTAACACTTACAGTCAGTTCTTCAGGAAAAAAAATAAAAGTACAAGATTCATATTATTACTGATGTTGTTATTGCTATTATTACTTCTGCAGTCTTCATAACTATTAGTTTGAAGAACTCTTCATGTCTTCAAGCATTCTTTGAGTGCTTCCTTCATTGCATGGCTCGATCAAGCTGCAGAATTCCCTCCGTGTCGACATCCCTCTCTGATTTCCCCGTGCTCCACAGGACCTGACTCAGCTCCCTTAAGATTAAACGGACTGAAAAAAAAAGTCAGATCCCCTATATTCTGTTCTGTTCTTTAGTGGAAAGTGACAGTAGACTCAGTAGATTCACATTATCTATGCAAAAAAGGGTGCATTTCATGTACACAACACAGCTTTTATCGAGCACTAACATTACAAAATGTTCATGTGATTACAAACTTACAGACCTAGGCTGCAAGTTCAGTTAAACAGTCTTTCCAAAGGTCATTCTGAACTAGTGAGCGAGTAATACTATATGCATGCAATTAAGATACAGGAGTGAAATTAATACCAGCTTTAGGGAGATGAGGCTAAAGAAAAGAGCCTGGTCATTTGAAGTCATTAAACTAATGGGATTCTGGGTTCTTCTCCGGCTCTATTGAAACATAATCCAAGTCTTGTCCCACTTTCCGTTACACCCATAAAAAAAGTCTCAGCATGGGAGCCACCCCAGGCCCAGCACTCATTTGCAAATTATCTCAGACAATTTATAATGTTCTTGGGACAGAACCAAACTCATCTTCAACTCACAATCCAATGCTAATTGGGTCATGGATGTGGGGACTCGGCTAGCTGAGTTATGGGTGATGTTGTGGCATATATGTGTCCCGTTTTTAAACTTTTACACCACAGTCTGCACGAGAAACAGGAAAAAAAAAAAAAAAAAAAGAGGACAAACAAAAGCTCAAGACACTCAGGTGTAAAATCAAGCTTTTTACAGACATTATCAAACTTGATCTGTTAGTCTTCAATCCAATATTAAAAAAGGCCTCATGATGGAGAAAAACATTGTATGATCATTCATAAAAATCTCTCCAAATTCTGTGTGGGCAAAAAAAAAGACAAGTCAAGGATTGTTTTCAATTTGACAATCCAAGTATCACTAAATCACAAGTCACTGAGATCAATTTTAGCAATCCAATCTCAATAATCTTTAAAAAAAAATGATAACTGAGATTAAGAATGAAAACGTATATAGTATCATTTAACATCCTTTCCTTATAATTCAATATTCAACAAGCATAATGCGTAATACAGAAATCTTGCATTTTACCCAACACATACGAAAGCTCAAGAGACATCATGGTTGTAAAAAGCCAACATGATCCACAAGTCTTCCATGCAAAATTGCCTAAGGATAAAGAAAATCATTTTAGGATCACTCATAAAAATCTCTCCAAATTCCTTGCAGGCAAAAAAGGACAAGCCAAGGAGCGTGTAAAGTTTAAAAGCAACCTTACTATCTCTGAATCACTTCAGTTACTGAGAAACACTTCATTTGTTATCCAACTTTTGATCATTAAACATATATAAAAATGCTAACTATTACTTGAAAATCGTTTCCTTATTCAATATTCCGAGAGCAGAATACATGATACAGACGCTACACAAACGTACATGGGTTGTTTTATCACGTTCTGTGACACCTTATACATCTAAAATGGTTTTAAACGGCATGTTGCACATTCTTGCGTAATTAGCAAGCACAGAGAAACAGGAGATTTTTTTGCACTTTTAAAATTTCCTAGAAAGGCTATTAAAATAGTGGAAAACAAATTAGATATACACACACTCCCTTAAACGTTTACATGATTTTTAAACTAAATCTTAGTAATAAAAATAGACAAGTTATAAGTTAACCCACAAATACAGAGGTGTCTTTTCTTAACGCAAGATCCAAATATGATCAAAAATACCCAAACAATCCGTCATGCAGACAAATTACTAAAAACACCCAAAGGGGTCAAAGCACTACAAATCCAAGAGCATATTCTGTTAACGCTCAGCTAGAGCAACTCGCACTGAATTCTTATTTTAAAGAGATTTTCAAAAACAACACAGCTGAGCACCTGAGATATTCTCGCCTCACCTTATTAAAAGTGAACACAACACTGACTGAAGCCCATGCAAAATTCATTACAGCCCAAAACGAGTCTCTATGGCACGATCTGGCAGAGCAGCTCGGATTTTCTATGGACTGCGTAAAGGTGCCAATGCAGACTCAATCTGCCCATGAAGTCTCACAGAAACACATGCATTTAAATGTAACAAGAATCCCGCTTTGCTTTTGTCCCAGCTGCGCTGAAACTCAAACTTACACACGCTCTCACACACCCTGACCCTGTTACTGCACATCAAGACTGTGTAAAGAGCAGAGAAGCGGTGGTTTGTGTATGTGTTTACTCACTAATATCACCTAAACACTTTCTGGATGTGTACATGGAAATCAGTGACTATTCAAAACTTCCACTTAACTGCAAACTCAACTCCACCGCGACTCAAACTGTTTCTTCCGCGGCTAGACGCAGCCTTTATACAAACAGCCGAGCTCGGAGAGAGGGAAACGACACGGTTTTTTTTTTTAAATACAGCAGTGTATTTGAAAACTAAAATGAGTTTTAAATGAAAACATGTTGAGAAGTCGCTCCTCTGATTTTCCTCAGAACGAGGTTAGCGCGGCTAGCCGTAGCATTTCTTCAGTTCCGAAGAGGCAAAACCGCGGTTGCTTTGAAGAAAACACAAGCCGTGACTCACCGATATAGTTTTCTTTGATACAGCTATCCGTAACGGCTCCGCAAAGGTTTAATAAGTTTAAAAATGCGAGGGGAACTCAAACTCTCGTTGACAGCATCACTCTCTGAGCCGCCATCTTCACTCTGCTGTGATGCTGCTGTTGGCTCGAGACGCTCTACCTACCGACAACTCCGGAACAAACCAAATCAGTCCGCACGATGGGGGGAACCTCCCCCGTTCACACATCCTACCTGAAGTGATTTGAGTAAACTGCTTACCATAAACTTAAATGTATAATGTAGCATTGACACATAAATCATGTGCAAGTGTCATCTGGCATCTAAACGAACTCCGTGACTGAATAAGTAAAGAATGTCAGTTTTGTGAATGTCAGTTACTCGTGTTAACCAACCGGAATCCCCGACAGACCACAACATTTCAGCAGTTTCGATATTTAACCTTCTAGCGCCCCCAGGCGATAAAACCCCCCTCGGTACAACGTTGGTTCTCTCCAGGTCGAGGTCATTTCTGACACTTCTTGTGAATTTGATTAGATCTGATGAACCCACCACTGATATAATCTACCGGTCAAAACTTTGGGGTCAGTAAGAGAAAGAAATTAATACTTTTATTTAGCCAGGATACATTTATCAAAAGTGACATTAAAGACAATTTTAAAAAATATTTATATTTTAAATGCATTATTAAAACTATTGACAAGAATGTGCACCAAATCAGTATATTAGAATGATTTCTGAAGGATCATGTGACTCTGAAGTAATGGCTGCTGAAATCACAGGAATAAACTACATTCTAAAATATATTAGAATAGAAAACACTACTTTAAATGTTAATATTTAATGCATTTCATATCATTTCATAATATTACTGTTTTTGACCAATTAAATGCAGCCTTGTTTTTCGATCAAAAACTTTTAAACAGTCGTGTATATAATGGTTAGAACAACATAAACAGACAAACTTTTTCTCTTAGTGTTTTGATTGATCTTTATTAAGTAAATTCTACATTTTTAATATTGCTTTGTTCCAATTTAGTTTTCTCTTTTCCCCATTTATTCTAGATTACACCCTCTCGCAATCAGCACAATTTATATATGCATTTATATAGATTTTTTTGTTTGTTTGTTTTTTTTTTTCCCAACCAAGCTACACTTGAAGAATACAAAAATATCACAGTACATTTTCTACTCAGTCACTCTCCACTAGCGAGTTCCAAGCTGGGGCCGATGCTGGACACACGGGAATCTGGCAGTGACATTTAAAGACCACTCAACTAATGTTAGACGGAGGGGAGCAGTTAACCCATTTTAAAACGAGAACAGAAAAATTAAATTGTGTGGTTCGACTAAACCTCGGAAATATTAATTTGCACAGATACCAAAGTCTATTAACGGTATCAGAAACATCTAGAATTCAAACATAAAAAACCCCGATTTAAACGACATGAAGCGTGAATTATTTTTGACTGAAGTCGCCGCTGATGCCTTAAATTTCAAAAATTAAAGCGGTGTAATCTGGTCCAGCCAGACTTCTCTGTTCCAGCACTCAAGCCACCAACATCTGACCGGAAAAAGGAACTCGCAGAGCAGTCAGTAATAACATTCTTCCATTCTTCATCCTGCTCTGTGCAGACACACCATACTATACAAAATCTTAAAAACAAAAGAAAACAAAAACATTGAAGAATCCTCACCCGTACTTTGATTATGGTTTTATAATAAATGTCTCTTTTATTCTTTTGAAGTTTTGTTTTTATTCTCCTCGTGTTTACAATGCCTTCCACTATCCAACGTTGAAATCCTTTATGCCCGAAGGAGGCTCTGTTCTCCAGGGTAGAGGAATGTTGCAGAATAAGTCTGACATTTAGTGTTTTTGTTTAAATGTGAACCGAACATCAACATAGCAAGTGAAAACCCCCGTATTAACCATCTAAATGAACTCAGGGGATCACAAAGCACAGAAACCAATGAATGAAAGATGTTAGGACTCATAGATAAAACATAGATAGCCATTAAATTACTCGACTGAACACACCAAAAAAAGAGAACAGAAATAAGATCAGACACAACAACTCGACAAAGGAGGGACCCATTGACTGGAGATATTCACATGCCCCAGTCTCTCTGTACCACATTCTCGTGACTTCAGGGCCTGAAGGACTAAATGTGCGGCCATGTGAGTGGGCTTGTACAGGAAGTCATCATGGCTACACTTCCTATCAAGGGGAACGGAGAGTGCTGCGTGTCGGATTGAGCTGTGTTAGTGGTCTGTGGGGAAGATAGCTGCAGGAGATTGGGCGTCTCTGTCCCCGCTGGTCTCTAGAGCAGTCAGGGTGAGAAAGTGGCCATCTCCAACGAGATCCGCTGCCATAGTTCTTTAGTCTGTTTGCCCCTCTTTAGGTTCTGTAGCACGTCATTGAACTGCATCATGCCAACTGGTGTCAGGCAAAATGCTCCGCGGGCACTTCGGATGATGTTCACGAAGTCGTCGTAGTCCGCAGGAGTCAGATGGATCAGCCTATGGTGGATATACTGGAACAAACATAAACAGACAGCCAATGAAGCAGCTGGACATGAATTCAGTCTTTCAACAATGGAGACTGTTCCAATGTCGTTTTAGTTACAGATTAGTTTTTAATTTATGGACATCTCGATTTTCTATTTACATTTTGGTAATGGGTAAGTTTAGTAATCAGTTGAGGAATAAATGTTAACGAGTTAGGTATAAAATATGGTTATATGCATCTAATTAAACCATTTGAGCCAAATATGTCAAATGTACAATGAATAAGTTTTTTTGTAATCATTATGAATTGCAGTTAGCAAGCCTTTAGTAATGTCACACATTTCTAAGTGAAACAGAGCACGTAAGGGGACATAGTGATGAAAACGTGAGATGGATGGGAAAATTGTTCATGCTTTAACTTACAAAACTGTTACATTGCCCAGATAAACTATAAAGGCATTTCATAGTGTCTGCAAAGATTTCGATTTTAAATAAATGCTGTTCTTTTGACCTTTCTATTCAACAAAGAATAAGAATTCTCTTCCACAAAAATATGAAGCAGCACAACTGTTTTCAACACTCACAATAAACATGGTTACAAGCTTCTCAGGGGAACACAATAGTTCTGGTGATGGAAGAAAACACAACATTTTTATACTTTTGCATTTCCTTGAGAAAATGTGTTCCAAAGTTAAAAGTTTTGCAAGCAATTCAAAACTTCTGAAATATAATTTTTTTCATCTCATCTCATTATTTTCCATCACCAAGTCACCCCTTAAAGGCTCCATAGAAATAGGACATTTAATGGGAAAAAAGACTGTTTTAAAGGAACTTTAAATGGAAAAATCACAAATATTTTTTTGTTGTTGTTGGAATGAAGTGGAAAAACATGGAGCTTTTAAGAGCTCAAAGCTGGACGAAAGAGATTTTAAAGATAGATACACGTTCAACTGCAGATTTGTGACAATGTAAGTAAATATAATATCGTTTCATTGTTTCAGCTGGAATTTTACTTTTCTTAGCAGAAGCTTTAAGCTAATCTACAATATAAAACAATTTAACTAACTCAAATCAGTATTTCATTATGCATTTAGTTTGCAAGATGATGAATACATAAATACAAGAATATATATTTAATAAATAAATAACTAAATAATACATGCCACTTACTCTGGGGTTTTGAGTTCACTTTAGTTTCTAGTTCTAAATGTATTTACTTGTCGTTCAACAACATTTCATTACGGTCATGCCTTTTTGATCTCCCTGTGAAAACCTGGACCCGTTTTAATAAAATGTAAACAGGTTATGAAGCGTCATGTCCCCGGATGTTTATAGGGACACGCAGCATATGGAGTGCATTTCCCACCAGCGACGTATGAAATGACTCTGTGACAGTCTGGGTAGGTTTCTGCTCGAGTACAGCCTCTCTCTGTCCCTCGTCTCATTATCCACGCATGGAGAGAGTGGATTACAGCTGGCACTGTCTCCCTTTCACATTTACCCAACATTCATTTGCAAAGATTTACAGTGGCAGACATATGGTAGAGTCTCTCCTTGATCTGGGCATTTTAACATTTAAGGCCACCCCAAGAGTGGCCACTTGCGCAGACATGTGCGTTGTTTGTCCATGCGACAACTTGAAACCTCTTTGAAATAGCAAAATAAAGCCTCTGAGCCGGCTAGCAGGTAACTGTAAGAGCGTGTCTGTGTGTGCGAGGGAGAGATAGCATGTGTGCGCCCTTGGCTTTGGGCTGTCACAGTGTGTTTGTACTCTCTCATCAGTATGCTACATCCTGTGAACAGACTCAGGCTTCCCTCTCTAGCTTTTAACACTCCAGAATTGTTCATGCACAATTTATATTCAGTGTGGGCGACAATGCCATCACAATCCAGCCTGGGCACCACTCGAATGCTCTAAAACCCTACTCAAATTCTCTACTTGAAACTTGAAACTAAGTCTAACGAATATGAAAACGAACTTTGAGATGGCTGCACCGCATTCAATACAAAACGTCAGCTGTGACGGATTGTCTCATGTGTTAGAGTGTAATTTTAACTGCTTCTGTCAGTGGAAGAATGCATGTTGCTCCTTGCTCCTCATCCTCATCATCAGGGTACGGATTTATTTCAGCATTTCATCTAATTAGGGATGTTATTAGTAATAATGTCAGTATGATTAGTTCCCCATTTGTGAGTCTGTACCTGTAAGTAGGCCTGCTGGCAGCGCTGCACGAGCTGGTGGAAGGCTGGAGTGCGGAGGTGTGCGTGGATATGTGCAGGGTTTAACCTCTGCAGAGCCTCCATAATGATCTCCTGCAGGACAAATGGACTAAGAACACCTTTCGCTGCCCCCACACAAAACTGGTACACGTGGTTCACACCTGAGGAGAGATACAGACAGAGGGAGAAGATTCTAAAATTAATCTCTAATGCATTGTGTTCTTTTTTAATTCTTAAGTTTCTTTAAATTGATTTAGAATTTATTATTCTGATTATCATATAAATCAGTCCAAAAAACACTGTCAGTAAAAAACAACCATTTCAATATGGTCTTTTTCTTGCCCATCACTGCATTGCTTTGCTTGTTTAATTTACATTTCCCTTTTTCCCCAGATACATAAAATACAATGAGCCTACAAGTCCAAGATGGAATATCTCTATAGCCTAACACCTCAGTAAATTTGAGAAAGACCATCATTATGAATAATTTATTCATAAATCAAACCCAGACCGGATATTTTATTGTGGTAAAGTAGTTTGCATTCTTTATATGGTGAAATGTAATTATCATCGAAGCTCAGCAAGTGAAAAATCACCCACAACTTAAACTCATTAAGTGGCAGAAATGTACTTTATGGATGTAGATTACATCCATCAAATCTGAGGTAAGTTGTCATATAATATGATTAATCTTATATTATTGTATTGTATTTTCATTTCCTGTGCATTCTGATCCAATTTGAGAAAATACAGAACAGAAGGGCCCAAATTTTTTACTACAATGGGCAAAAATTAAAACTTGACTGAAGGCTGTGGGCTGAGAGTATGTTATTATTATATCCAAATACATTAAAATTTAAATTTTTCAAAATAAAATTCAATAATATTCTCTACATTTCAATGCAAAAATAAAACAGAAAATGTTCAAACAAAAAGATAAATTATATATGGAGATGTGCTTCAATTTAATATTTACACAAAGGCCTGTTATTTAGTTATCTCGGAACTGAAAGCATTAACAAAATTAGGCCATTAAATATTCTGATCAATCAACAGACCTGTAATTTCATTTGCCAAGTTGCAATGTAAGTGTGCTGACATTTAGGAATTAAAAAGCAACTTGGATGTTTCACCATACTTGTTTGTGTTAGTGATGTTCCAGACTAAAGTAAGTGGAGTATCTAGAGTAAAAAAAGGGATTTTTGAAAGTTGGAGGGCTGGTGGAGTGATAACGCAGAGGAAACTGCTGTCAGTTCACTCACACAGTCTGTACTAGTCCATGCTTGGCAAATACAGTTTAAAATGAATTTAACCTAGAATATCCCTTTAAAGGAATGATGTGCAGGTGTATGTCATTAACATTGGCTTAAGCTATTCATATATTCCAGTGGGGACCATAAGCAAAGCAACAAGACATACACTACAGTGTTTCCCACAGACTTGCACTCTATGTGTGGCGGAAATATAGGCTAGAAAACTGCAGACGGGCTGATTGATTGAAAATGCTAATTAATTCTCTGCCAGCAGGAGGCGCTTTAGGAGCAGCAGAAATATAACGGTTTCCCCGGAAACAGCTTTATCAGGCATTATAGGAAAGATTAAATGAAAATGACAAAAACTTTTCTGAAGACAGTCCGTTCCCTTCAAAGATACATTCATATAAAACCCCTGTGCTGTGGTGCTTATGTTTATTCAACAAAGTCAAAGCCTTTTGGAAAATCTATTTGTTGGCGGTCAGTGTTGATATTGTTGGACCACCACAAATAAATCAATGTATTGGAAACACTGCACTATTCATTTCATAAGATGACTAACCTGAACTTGGCAAAATATTGTCTACTTCTACATTTTCAATTTTAGGCCCATGAAAACTGGCAACATGCTGTGATCAGCATGGGATAAAGCTCAGAGTTAGAGGAAAGATATCAAGATGTCAATAACTCTGCTGGAGACAGCTGTTAAATCACCTCTCCTCTCTTGTCCGCTGAAGGCAAGGGAAACTGTCAACACATCATTTGCAGTCTACTTCCAGCTATTATAGCGGGTAACAGCAAATGAAACAGGACTTTAAAAAAATTGATTTTTTAGAAGATATATTGCAAAGATATGTGGGCATACCAAGACGCGCAGCCAAGCCCAACAGCCATTTGACGTCTTCAGTGTACGGGGGGCTACGGGAAAAGTTGTTTGGATGATCGTTGTGGGCCCTCCTTCCCAACATCTCCAAGGCCAGCATGCCTAAATGAGGACAGGAAGATTTCACCATTAACACTCTGTTCTGAACGACACTGTACTGATCATGTATTGAATTGGCACATGCACCCAACGTCCTAATCTCCAGGACTTATGAGTACTGATATAACGGAAATCATGCCTTAATTAATATTTCTCACTGTGAGAGTTCTTTGTCAGTCCTGCAACATGGACTCAACCGATCTCTCCCTCACCTCTCTTGATAATTAATCACCACAATTCAGGACCAGATGGATCCTAATGGGTGCAAAACAGCAACATAAGGACAGGCAAGCCATGCCCTAAAGGTTCTATGTAATTAGAAATCATGCGTCCTTACCGACTCTGTAGGCCGAGTGGAGGTAGTGCAGGCCCTGCTGGCTGATTGGTTGACTGTGCTGCTCGTCTTCCACAGGGAAGGGTGCGCTGACCAGTGAGGCGGGCTGGGATGAGAGTCCTGGATGAGAAGCCCCTTGAATGGCCTGGATGGTGGAGCCTGAGTGTACTCCTGCTGGGCAAAAAAAAAAAAAAAAAAAAGATGAGAGGATGTTCACGGTGTCGGTTTATGAATTTGTCAAATGTCTGATAGCATGGTTTCCCAGCAATCTCTGGTGAACTGGTAAGAACTTTAATGAACTCTTGTCTGCACTGAAGTAAAGGTGCAATAAATAATCATTTCACTGGCCTTGAATTATATATTCACACCTACAGGTGTGGTCTTTTCTCTACTAGTGCCATTGTAGAGCTTTGCAAACACAAACACAAAAATCTCTTATTTTCTGCATTTCACCTCTGCTTTAAAAGCTTGTTTAATAATCTACCTTTCTAACAAACCTGACATTGTACACTATGCATATTGGTGCCTCTGTGTTACCTCATTTGGAAGTCACTTTGGTTAAAATCTTCAGATAGCTAAATGAGTAAATGTCATATTTGCACATGTAATATTTGCCACCCATGAGTAAATAATAACTGATTTATTATTCCACAACTGAAAGTGTCTGATAATTAGGATTGGGAATCTTGGGAATACCATAATTAGATACAATTTCGATTCAAGGAGTCACAACCCAATTGTAAAATGATTCCTGATGAATTTTAATATTTTTTCACTGATTATTCTATCATGCAAAGGCCATTTTTACTAGCAAGTTGTGACATCAAGTCTCTTAGACTGTGACCTGTCCTATTACAGAAGGCCCTCAGTGCTCAAGATTCAGAGGAAATTACAAAATCCACACTAAAACCAACTTTTTGTGTGTGTGTGGTTACTGAAAGATGTCAAATTTGCCATCACCCCTTCAGCCACTGTATTAAAAAACACTCAGCAGCAGCAGTGTTAACTACTTCTCAGTTACAATGTATATTGATTTAATAAAAAAAAAAAAACTTCAGTAGATTTTTGATATCAATAATTGTAGAAACACATCACAGTCTGATAATGGTCCACTGGTTTAGAATTTTTTTGTGGATCAATACCAAACATTCAAAGCTTTCTGAGATATAATGAATTTTTACAGTTGGTCATGTGATCTCAACATGGCAGCCACTGTGAAGAACCACCCTTACATAGAATAAAACCGTTATTCTGATTTGGCACTGTCATGCAATTCCAAATCATTCCAATTACATCGGATGAAAGTACTAGATATTCATTTCTGGCAAATTGCTGCAAAAGTCAAAAACCTTGCATTTATTCGGCATTCATCTAAATAACATTTGATTATATTATTAATTGTTAATGTTAAGATGAAATTGAAATCTAACTTGTCGTCCTTACCTGCCACAGTAGTGCTAAGAGCCTCTGCGGTATGGTACGGGTGGACAGCGATCTGAGTCATGGACGGCATTGGAACTCCAGGGAAAGTGACAGCGGTCGCTGCCATAGGAGGATGAGGGCCAGTGGCCACAGAGAATGGGTACTGAGCACCAATAAAAGCAGGGTGCATTCCCTGAGAAGAGAAACAGACGCTCTTAAAACCACTTTGATACGCCTTCCTCGAGTCATATACCTGCCGTCAGAAAATTAAAAGCCACAAAATTAAGTTAATCCAAGGGAACAGTTGTAAAGATCATCATAAACATATAAACAAACTGGTAGGAGTCTCTCTCCATTTATATTCTGCCAGGAATGTTGTGCTATGCATAACTGACTGCCAAGTAAGAGTCTGCATTAGCGCTCAAGTTTAGTATTTATCACCTTCAGTTAAATGCAGACAAATAATTCTACAGACTGAAATAAAAATTCTAAGCACAGATAATTGAAACCCATAAATCATATCACAAGGAAAGAAAGAGAGCTCATACTTGTGGGTAGGCCGCCCCAGACACAGGGAAGACAGCAGGACGGGGAATGTGCTGAAGGGGGTGGCCCAGGTACTGCGGGGTGCAGACGGTAGGCAGATGGGTTTGGATAGTGGTGTAGGGATGCAGGCCTTGCGCGTGTCCCATGGCTGAGCCAGGCAGTGCGTGTGACTGGTAGATGGTGGAGCCAACAGAAATGACAGGTACTACGGCGGCTGCTGTCACTGTTGTAGTTACAGCTGCAACACCTGATGGATCCATGGCTCCAGTGTTATCCAGGATACCACAGCTTCCCTCAGGTGGCGTTCTCCCTGCTCCACCATTGGCCCTACAGCGGCCGGACCCCTCTCGCTGGGCCCCAGAGCCTCCACCCACTGTTTGCTCGTATAGCCAATACCACTGGTGAGCCACCTCAAACAAGACCTCAGGATAAACACCGCCTCCCTTTGCAGCCTCCTCAACTGCCATGCAAGCTTTCTCCAGCATCACATTATCCTGAAAAGAGAACAATGCAGAAATGTGTTCTCTAAAGGCAACAAGCAGATGATTATGATATCATTAGAGTAAAAATGTGTGGATTATGATGTACAACGAATGTAGGCTTTGCTGGACAATACCTGCTCCTTGCACTGCACCAGGGCTCTCTGAATCTCGTTGGGGTTGAGGGCGTGAGCGTGAGGCAAGCAGCTCAAAGCCAGCTCTGCCGCGGCTCGCACCATGTTGGGATCCCGTGCTCGTGATGCGCGGTCTGCGAGTGACGCCACCTCCGGAGGCGTGAGGTGCCCATCCCAGCATTCCACCAGGATGTTGAGGGCAGCACTCCCAAAATCCACATCCCCTCCCCTGAAAAAAAAACAAAAAAAAATAAAAAAAAAAAAAAAACAGCATTTCCCACCAAAAAAAAAAAAAAAAAACAGTAATACTGTGAAATATTATTGCAATTTAAAAAAATGGTTTTCTATTTTAATATATTTTAAAATATAAATTTATTGCTGTGATCAAAGCTGAATTTTCAGCATCATGACTCCAGTCTTCAGTCTCACATGATCCTTCAGAAATCATTCTAATATGCTGATTTAATATCATTATTAGAAACAGTTTTGCTGCTTCCTATTTTTTTTTTTTGGAACCTGTGATACTTTTTTCAGGATTCTTTTATGAATAAAACATTCAAAAGAACAGCATTTACTCAAAATAGAAATCTTTTGTAACCACATATATTACCGTTCAAAAGTTTGGAGTAAGAAATTTATTTATCGAAAGTAATTAATGCTTTTATTCAGCAAGGATGTGTTAAACTGAACATTGTTTGAAATTTTTCTTGCACAACAGAATGTTTACAAACAAAACAATTCACTATAGACATAGACAGTAAATACAATAGAATAAAAAAAAAGTTTTCATTTTACATGTACCTTATTCAGCTCTAGGACAGCATGATGTAGAAATGAGTGTAATGGCTGATGAAAAATTCAGCATTGCATAACAGAAATAAATTATATTTTAAAGTATATTAAAACAGAAAACCAGTATTTTAAATGGTAGTAATATTTTACAATATTACAGTTTTTTCTGTATTTTTAGTCAAATGAACGCAGCCATGATGAACAGAAGAGACATCTTTAAAACGCATTACAATTCTTACTGATCCCAAACTTTTGAACAGCAGTGTATATCCATACACCTATAACTATATACCACTCCATTTATCTACCCATATCTAGTCATTCATTTCTATCCATATAACCATCTCAATCCACCCATATCCATCTACCTATCCATCCATTTTTAATATACTGAAGTTCAGTATTATAGTACACTTTCACTCTGAATTGATACCCTGAAGCCAGGTTTCTGAATTTTAAAGATTACATTAGCATTTCAATGGGAGAGTAATAAATCATATTGAAGTTTGTGATTCCTGCAGATTATGTAATCATCTCTCACCTGTAATCCAGGATACATGTGAGGAATACGTCCTTGACAGCCAGTTTGGAGACACAAAATTATGCAGGCCGAGGGCATACAGGCCGATTTCAAAGGCACACAGATGCAGGTTGCGGTGGGGCCCTTGATGGCCTCCGCTGGCAGAGGGTTGAGTGAAAATGGATGTGGAGCTGTTTCCACCAGCTTTAATCAGCACAGTCTTGGCCAGCTCAAAGTAAAAATGAGCAGCTGCCTCAGATGGCTGGTTGGGCACATGTGGAGCATGGCTTTCAGGCCGGCGACCTTTGTACCTAAGAGAGAAAGAGGCAATGTGTGACAAACTGTAGACATAGAGGATCAAAGAATCTGTTTTGGCTCTGAAGTAAAATAACTGATTCAGTCAATCAACAGCTACTGAATTAGAGATTTAATTGTTTGCTGAGGCCTCAAAAAGAGATACTGATGTACAAGCACCCAAAAAATGAGACCAAATCCTCAAAAGAGGCAATGAGGGTAAAAGGGGCAAAGGCTTGTCTCACCTGCTGGTGTCGGTACTCTTGGCTCTGGCTCCTCCTCCAGCTCTGCGTGAGCCGCTGGATGATGATGAGCCAAGTGAATCAGAAGAAGAGCTGCTAATGCTGTCACTGTCCTGGCCTCTCCCCCAGGAAGCTGCGGTCCAACCACCTCGGAATGGGCGTCGACTGAGAGTAGGAGAGCTATCTGAGGTGGTCTCTGGAGCACTGCTGTCAATGCTTGCCATGCCTGAGAAAACAAGTCAAAAGAAACATGACCCTTTCACAGTCTCAAATTTCTTTAAGCAAGGTTAAAAATAATAAAGCAAATAAATTTGTAATATCCATAAAATAATATATTACAGGGCTTGAAAATTTCAAAATCCCTGGTAGCCCTTCGTCCAGGCATTCTTCAGGTTTTGGTAGCCCAAAATTAATTAAACTAATCCGAATAAAAAAAGACATCGGCTGAATTTTACTGTAGAGAAATCAGCATGATCAGCAAAAAAACTAGTAGCATATTGGGATGTAACAATTCAATAAACTTACGATGTGATAAAATTCACAATACAGATTACACCATACAATTTTCTTACAATTTATTTATATATAAATTTTTTTTACAAAATGAGAATACAAATTATAAATGAAAAGGTGTCCTTTTATTATTTTTCAGACAAAATGCTGCATATTTCTATGTGAAATTGAAATGTTAAATAATAAAACTAACAAGAAATTTTAAAACAAATCCCAAAACAAACAAAAAAATTATACAACTAAACGAAATCTCTTCATATTAAACAAAGGCTTTGTCTGTGCTCTAGGGCTGTGTATTGCCAAGAATCTGGCAATACGATACGTATCACGATACAGGGATTGCGATACGATATATTGTGATACATTGCGATACTGTCAGCAAGGCGATATATTGGGATATTTCTTATTTTAGGAATATGATATATTTTTAGGAAAGCTGTCATTAAGAACATAATTCAATGCAAGTTTATTTGTATAGCGGTTTTTACAATACAAATCGCTGCAAAGCAACTTTACAGAAAATTAAGTTTCTACAATATTTAGTAGTCGCTTATCAGTGGTTACTGTCAGTTTTTGTGCATATGGCAGAAATGTACGGAAAAATCAATTAAAGACATAATCAAACAGATGATGAACACTTACAGCAAAATTTGGTAGTTCTGTATGTTGTTAGAACACACCACCATATGCAAACATTAGCAATAAGTAAATAAAAATTATTTAACCAGAACACAGTGGGATCTGCATTTGCAATAATCAGTCCCTGTAACATTCAAGGTTATTGAACCAATTTTTGTGCAGTACGAGTAAAGGGTAGGTACACAAGTACAATTGTGACATACAATGTCATCACATTTTGATCTGAACAAAAAATTAGATCTGCTTAATATCAATAAAAAAGCGCTTACAGGATTCCTAAAGAAAACAAAACAATTGTAAAACAATCAAATAAATACAGATGTCGAACATTTCCACTTGGATTTCCCAGGTTTTTCATTTTGTATTTATGTTCTGGATGGAATCACCGAAACCGCGACACGAGCGCCACGTCAACTGCACAAAACACCACCAAAATGAGAAACAGCTGCAGCCACGCCACGCCGCGCCCCTACCGCCAACCTCGACCCACCCCGCAGATGCTTATCTTCACACGGGACGCAGCAGGACCGAGGCGGCGCCCTCACCACAGTCCCGCGGTGGACGTTACCACAAAAGCCCAAATGACAGCACACTTCAGCTTTGTACACCGAACCAGGAACAGGGACAATTCTTTCATCCTCCATTACAAGCAGCGAATAGCGATATTAATGCTAACATTAGTGACGTGCCCTCATGCTAGTATTTCCTGTTACTCTCACTGTTGTTCAGAGATGTAGACTGTCATCTAGCAGTTGGAATGTAAACTCAAAACGAAACAACTGCCATGAATCTTATATGATTTTTTTTTTTAAATATCGATATTCCGTTTTTGAGAATCGATACAGTATCGCCAAAAAAAATATCGCGATACTCATGCGTATCGATATTTTCTTACACCCCTACTGTGCTCTATTTGAAATCAGAGGCAACCATTTGAATTCCGATCCAAAAAAGATGCTAAATACATGTTATTTGGATTGTATAATCTAAGCAAAATCAAAATGGTCTGATTTGTGAATGAGACGCAAATGTTTCTCTTAGACAGGCACTAATGGAACACCAGGTATTTAAAGGCTGCTGCCCCTTTCTCCACTGTATACGTTCACTTAAGACATAACCGACTGGACAACACAATTGCCCTGGGACGTCAGGTTAGCGATTTTGCGAGCCCTGTATTATATTTGAAAACATCACAATTATTTTAAAATAGTGCAGGGCAACAACTAATCGTATCCAAAATAAAAGTTTTTGTTTACATAATATATGTGTGTGTTCTGTGTATATTTATTATGCGTATATAAATACACACACATATACACATAGTATATATTTTGAAAATATTTACATGTATTTACAATGTATATATTTATATTCATATAATTTATATTATATATAAATCTATTTCAAATATAAAAATAATATATTTTTCTGAAATCAGCATGCATGTGTGTGTATTTATATACACAATAAATACACACAGAACACATACATATATTATGCAAACAAAAACTTTTATTTTGGATGCGATTAATCATTGCCCCACACTATTTTTAAAGGCTAGCGGGTAAATAAGGGATAAATTTGTATGATTTTTTGCACTGATTTTTGACCTGTTGTGACAAAAATAAAGAACACAGGTGCTGCATCAAATGTACTCTTCTGTCTAAGTAACAAACCCACTGTCTCTCACCAGTGTGTTTCTTTTTCTGCCGTACAGGTGATCCCCAGCAGCGCGTGCCGTATGCCCCGCGACCCCCCAGTGCCAAACGACTGGGCACAGTGCCCTCAGGCTTGAAGGGCGCAGCTTCACTCTGCTGCTCACAGGAGGTCGACTGCGCACCCTCTGCCAAAACAAGTAGTACGAGTGAGATAAAATTAAACTGGGTCACTACCAACTCCACAAGGACCCAAGACAATAACATTTCAGCAGTAAATTTCCCTCTGAAATTTAAGTGTCTACTCATAATACTTTTTTGGGGGATGTGGTTCACCTTGATCTCTGTTGTCAGCGATGCCCTCTCCGGTCACTGCACTCTGAACTCCACTACCCACTAAAGTGCCCTGCTGCCCTGCCGCTCCCCCGCCGGTCACGCCCTGCACAGATGATGATGATGTTGCAGCAGGGGTGTGCTTTGACACTCCTCCCGTGGCTCCGCTGGCACCATGAGTGGCGTGTTTGGATGGGCTCTTTTGACTGCTCGTGGCTGGTTTGCTTGAGTAAAAGGAGCTCAGAGTCTGAGGCTTATGGGTCTGGCTCTCACGATCCAGGAGCTTGTCCAGAATCTACACAAAGATGAAATCAAACAATTTGAACAGGCATTCCCTGCATTTTAAACATGATACCATAAAAAAAAATCTAACAATAATAAAATTACGTACATTCAAAAGTCAGTAAGATATTTTTAAGAAAATGAACAGTTTTATTCAGTATTTAATACTGGAGTGAGTAATGGCAGGTGATAATTCAACTTACATCTTATTTATCTCTCTCCCCCCCTCAGCACCCGAATAAATTTCATTTTAAAATACAAAAACTTTAATCAAAGAGTAATGGCAGGTGATAATTCAACTTTGCCATCAGAGGAATAAATTTCATTTTAAAATATAAAACCGTTATTTTAAACTGTAATAATATTTTACAATTTTCCTGATTTACTGTAATTTTGATCAAATTAAAGCAGCCCTGGTAAGCTGGTAAGACATTTTTTAAAATCTTAACCTTAAACTTTTGAATGGTAGTTTATATTCCAGTCCGTTCACATTGCTTCAGAAGACTGTAACTTTAGCTGATGTACTGTATATTGCATGTATAACGTCAAAACACTTGCCTTTTTAAGCTTGCTTTGGTCATCTTTATAGGTGATCATCAGTGCTAGAGCCAGGTCTCCTTTCTCTCTCCGTGTCCCTTCACACAGCAGAGGATGCTCTGCCTCACTGACCGTTGTCTTCATACCTAAAAAAAAAAAAAATTAAAAAATAAAAAGATGATAAGAAAAGGAGAGACAATTGAAACACAAAAAGAAAGAGAATATCTTTAACAAAACACATAAGTGCTGGTTGTTTTTATGCTTTTGTTCTTCTTAACATAAATTGATTCTTACCAAGAGCTGCTACAGCTGCCTCAAATCCCAGCTCCTCATCACCAGGCATCTCATTGTTACGGTTCCTACTAGGAGGTCGAGAGCCCGTGGGAGAGACCACTGCAACAGGCAAGTGAAAGGAAAAAAATATATATATATATATGAAAAATGAGCATGGGGATTTTGGGGCTTTTAAAGAACATTTTTTAAATTGTGAGAAAGGGTAGATGTGCGACTTACCAGGGGTGCAGAGTACGTCAAATATGAAGCTTGCCAGCATGAGGGGCAGAACCGGACGATAGTCGCAGAAGTTTCCATCACGGAGCTGCTCTGCTCGGTCCCTTATGGAAGTCATTTCTACAAGACCCAGAGGAATCTTCTTCAGCAGAGCCACCACCTCTGACTCCTGATATGCCAGCTTCACCTAACATAAGAACACAGGGACTCAGAATTATGGCACTCAAAATACTTCACTGGACATCAGGCATCAAAACATTACAATGCATTTTTAGTTTGTGGTGTCAGTTTCAAAGTGTAAATTTGTGTCTCATTTACTAATGTTAATGGGCTTATGATATTAGAGACTTCCTATATCGGCCAAACCAGTCACATCCGCAACAAGAAACTGAACTGTCATACTAGCAGATCACCAGTTTAAGGGGATGAACACAACTTCTGCTTTACCTCCAGAGCTTTAGTAGAAGCCGGCGGTCTCTGCAGCTCCAGGGAGAACATGCCAGTGTTGAATGCCAGGTTATGGAGTTCCAGCCTCTCACTCAACACAGTCAGCAGGAAGGCTACTTTAGACAGGGTGTTAGTGGCCACCTGAGTCTGTTTACTGGTCGACACCTTACTCTTTTTACCCTAAACAAGACAGGAAGAGATTCATTTTCAAAGGTGAGCACAAGCATGATTGTACGTCACAGCTGAAACCTCTGAGAAAACTCTGAAAAAGGCTGTTTCACTACCTTTGTCTGCGGCTGCTCCACCTTCAGGTCAGGAGGGTTAGCCAGCAGATCTCGAGCAAGATCAACAGCCAGTCGGCACGCTTCATTACTATAGCCATGAGCATAGAGAGCCTCCACACAGGCAAAAAGGATCTGCAACACACCATTTTACCATTGAAAACCTTTTAAAATTCAGCGCAATTAAATCTGAATAAAAGAAAAATGTAAACAATAAAAAAAAAATTGTGGTCTAAAATTAGCAAAACATCAAAACAAAAAAACAAACTTGTGTTTAAAACATATAAATGTAATTATAAATTATAACTTTTATTTATGCATCCCAGATAAAGTAAAAACATTTTCCACTGAGAAAAAAGTTATTAAGAAGATACATGGTTACATTTAGCTCTCACTGAGTGTTAATTCATACTTTTCAGCACATTATGTGTTTGAGAAAAAAAAAAAAATGATTCACCTCCATCCTACCCTCCTGCTCCAGAGGTTTAATCCCGGCAAAGATGTCTGGCTCTTCTTCATGGTTGCTGTCTGCTACCCCTCTATCTGCTCCCTCTTCTGATGCGGCACTAAGGTAATACGCTTGATAGTCATCTTCACACACAGCATCTGCTCCTGCTGCTGCCTCAGCTGCCTGAGGCCCTGAGACCCCTGAAACAACGCTTCCATCTCCCTCTCTGCGGCCCTGCTGAGCCTTGCCGGGGAGCGCTGCAGAGGGCCGAGTATCATCTACGGGGTCCTCATCTCCTGCGTTCTCATCCAGATCTGCCTCCACTTCCACCTTTTTCTCCATAGCTACCACTACTGGAATTGCAATGGAGCAGGCATGGGCATCAGCAGCAGAGGGCAGCACACGTTTTGTCTCATATGCACGCTCTTTTGAAGCATTACCACTGTATTTGAGTGGCTCTCGGAGAAGAGGACTGGGTGAGGGCAACATCTCTGGTGGAGGAGGCAGGAAATCAAAGGTGTTAGAGGCCTCCGCTCCAAGCGCCAGACTGGAACCATCATCCAGACTCAGCTCTGCCATGTCAGGCTCTAGAGAGCTGTCTTCACTGCTAGTTCGCCGTTTAGCGCTGGGGTGCTTCCCGCTGACGCCACTCGAACTTCCACATGAACCCTTGTTGCTCTGTATAAGCTTGGTCTTACTACCAGCTGTTTGGGAGGAGCTACTAGCTTTATGCATGCCTTTACCTCCCTCCTGAAGTGAGATAGAGACCCTTCCACCCAGACAAACCAGCACGCCTCCACTATTCACACCTGACACTCCTTTCCTCTTGCTCACAATGGTCTCCTTAGGGCGGACAGCCACCTCCTGCTGGGGAAGATGAGAGTTGCACCGTGACTTTTGTTCAGAGGAAGTACCTTCTGACGTTCCACCGCGAGCTCCTTCTCCTGGTTCCCCACTGGTCCCAGCTTTAGCGCCCCGCTGCTGCTGCACCGTCCTGACCCAACAAAATGAGGCGTTTTTCTTATCTGCGCCACAATAGGTGATGCCAGGTAAAGGGTAGGCCACTTCCCAGTTGAAGTAGCAGCACTCCACAGCTGGTTTGAAGCCCTGGAAGAGTTTGTCAAGAGACTTGCGGTGCTGCCCCCGTTTCACGATCTCTATTACCTTCAGGTGCCATAGCTTTAGCTGGGCAGCAAGCTCCAAACGCCTGAAGGGTCACAAATAGACAAGCGAAAGAATATTACCCTACCTAAGTGGTGACAAATACAGCCACAAATCTTTAAGTCAAGGTAATCTAGATCAAAGTCACAACAAACATGAATCACTAGTTCTTTAGAGTCTAACTAGCTCCTCCAACTTGCTCACCTCTGGGGACTCATGGTAGGGTCGAGCACTGCCAGTCTCCATAAAACAACCATTTCATCACACATGCTGGCACACGCATGTGCTGCAACCTCTGTCTGGCCATTACTGCGACCTGTGTGCCCGCTAGCACTGCTGTGAGAGGCCGATGTCCTCACACTATACCACCAGCCAATGATCTGGAGGAAATACAGAGAGAGATATGGTCTAAATGCAGGCTCAAATGTGACAAGTGTTAGCATCAGGATGATGCAATTTTGTACACATGAAACCATCACCCTGGTGTGTGAAGTGTGGCTGGGCCAGTTTTGTACCTGTTCATAGGTGAGACACTGTTCAGTGAGGATTTCTAACAGAGGCGCAGCATTGCTGTCTCTCCTCTTAAACATCTCTCTGACGATGGACAGAAGGTTCCAGATGCCCTCCGGCTCTCTACCTCGCAGGGGCCTCAGCAAACAAGCCCATTCGGCAGCTGCTGGAGGCTCAGTGGATGACAGGTACATGGAGTTCACATCACTGAGAACAACAAGCGACAAAAAGAACAGTTAGTTCTGTCTGTTGCTCATCCATCTGTTTGCTGTTCATCTTCATCCACACAACTTAAAAAAAAAAAGTAGTAACTAAATGTGTTAAGCCATTACAAATGAGGATGTTTTTAATTTATCAAGTAAAGCACCCCACAAGGAACCTGCTCAAGTATGCCTGATGCTCTTCTTCAGAACATAGATTATATCAGGAGATTGTGCTACAGGTAGTACCAGACGGGCAGTTTTTACCTAAACACAACAGGTGATGGGCCACAGAACTTGTGCAAGGTCTTCTTTATGTTGTCACTGAGGGTGGACTCATCTAGATACCAGGTGCTCTGGTCAGAGGCTGAAGGGCCAGCAGTAGGATCTAGAAAAGAAAAATGAGGATTTCACAAGGTCCTCAAGCCTTCACAGAGAACGAGAAATGTAGAAATGCATTAATTGTAGTTTGTAGGTCATTCCATACCTGGGGCTCCACACACGGTGTTAATAGCGGTAGACTGGGAGGACAGAAGCTCATCCAAAAGACGCTGAGCTGTCGGCAAGATCTGCAGATACAAAATGAATCACAAAGCCATATAAATGCCTCATAAGCATTTACTGAACCACACCAAAGTCATGACCACAGAACCATGATACAAACCGAACTGTGTGAAATGAGCCATCACATACTAATGAGCACAATGAGGCCACTGTGTGCACTTCATCACAGTTATTTAGAGCTGTGCAAAGACCCTGAGGAGCTCTGAGAAGCCATGAGCAACTGGACCATCTCTACAATTTATAAAAACTAATAATAATGCATGTCTCACCTGCTGCGGGAGTTCACTGATGAGGTATTGTGCAAACTTCTGGAGTTGATCCCGCTGTAATCTGGACAGGGACTCTGACACAGGTGCTCGAAGACACACTGCAGAAGCCTAGAACCAAACACATGCCAAGAGTCACTGATATTAGCGTTGGCACTGGCTGACATATAGAACTGAAATCAAGCTTTGTTGCTTTAACTCTCAAACACTAGTGCAAACTAAACCAGGAGAAGGCTGCTCATTAGCAAATACTCTGTGCATTTCTAATGTGTCTGGAGACTTTGATGTCTTTAGGTGGCTGTCCCTGTGTACTCTCCTCCAGCATGAGCAGAAAACCCCTCATTTGCAAACGGACCATACATAATATATGAGCTCCAAATAGACAAGCTTTGAGCCCATCAGAGCTAATTCTCTCTTTAGCTCATAGTGAGGTTATTAAAGAGAATTTGGAGCATCCCGTGGGGGCAGCATTGTGAGCTACTGGAGTATAATGTGCTGGCCGTGTCTGGGAGATGGAGGATGGGGAGGAGAGCAGGGTGGATGAAGGACGGACCTGCAGAACTGCACCGAGGAGGATAAGGAGGAAGGAAATGTTCAGGATTCCTGGACAACACCCCAGTATGGCTGAGTGCGGGAATAGCCACGTGGCTGAGAGTCTAACTCTATGAGAAACCACATACTTCCATACACAATATCAGATTCAACCATCTGAAGACATCTCATCAAATGTATTGTAACTCAGCAGTTTTCAAACTTCTTGATGCTAAAAGATTGCTATTATGATGATCTGGAGACCCACACTCTTCCTAAAATATAAAGAGGCTACATATTTTATTTATTAAAAGCCTATTTAAGTGTGAGAAAAGCAGTTTGCATGGTATTTTATAATAATACCAAGTATCACCAAGATCATAGGTTCAGATCCTAGGGAATCCATCAATTATCCATCAAAAAAAAAAAAAAAAAAAAAAAAAGTTTAGCTTGAGTGTAATGCAAGTCACTTGGGTTAAAAGTGCCTGTCAAATGCATAAATGTAGATAATAGCAAGTTGTTTTTTGTGTTTATAATATAAGATACTGTGTGAGAAAGACACTGAAAGCATGATATTAGAAAGACATCACTGATAGTAGAATTAAAATTAATTACAATATTACAAAAAAAATTAATGTACAAAAGTCCACGTAAATCATGAAAATATATATAAAAAAATAAAAAATTGCGACCCACTAGCACCCCCTTGCAGTACCCAGTTTGAAAACCCCCACTGGCAGTGTTCATCCTGACAAATTATGTCCATTTTGGTCAAAATCAGGAATATTAATAAGGTTTTTAACATCGTTAAAAGTTAGAATGTTTTAATGCAACTTGCAACAAGTTTTTACCAGAACAATTAGGATGGTATTGATGCAAGTTTAGCTGTGAGGACAGTCTGACAGCATGAAAAAAAAAAAAAAAAAAAAAAAAAAACACAAGCCCACTCAAATAGTTAAAGGTCACATCGATGATAAAGAACAAGAGGTTTAATGACTGACACACACAGTTTATTACTAGTGCATGCCTCTCTTGCTACTAAATATACAATATCCAAATCCAGTAGCACCACTGTCTGTTTGAGTTCAATGGCAGGTATCTTTCTTCTTGTCTTGTTCTACTAAAGATATAGAAAAAGCAGGAATGCATTGTACTTAGTAACAATCTCTGTGATACTGTTCTGTTGAGGAGGTGGGCTAAATGTCAAGCCTAAAGCATTTGAACTTAAGGCTGTGATGTGAGGAAATGACAGGTAACCTCCTTAGACACCAGCCTCAACACACAAAGCAGCAAATGAAGAGAAACTATAGCAAGATTAAATCTAAAAGTGTCAATGATTTACTGAAATTGCTGTGTAGCTGATAAAGGCCATAGCAGAACTAAGAACATAATGTTTATTCAACTCACAATAGCAGAATAAACACCAGAGCTGTTTACAACTGACAGGACTGCACAATAAGAGTAAGTGCATTAAAATGATACATTCTCAAAGCTATTTGCCAAGAAACACTGAACATACAAATATGGGCAAGTGTCATGTTGCAGACACTAGTAAAGCATCTTATTCTGCTTCTTATTCTCTTCTTTTCCAAATTTACATGGTTATTCACATATGCAGTGGATTTCTAGTGTAATTTACAAGAAACCAAACAGGAGAAATGTTTTGCTATTTGTTATTTAGAACCAAACATGCAAGAAAAAGTTTATGCAAAATAAGTTTGTTATAATTTCCCCCAGCAGCAGCAAACAGAAGACAAAAGCCACATGCAAATGCTAAACACCACCCACGGTCCGGGCCGCCGGGTCTATCTGACTGTGGCAGGCCCTCCTGGGGTGGGCGGGGGGATATCACAGCAGTGCAGATCCTTCCCTCCACCCTCCTGACTCCACAGGGAGGTATCAAACCTAATCAAAAGCTTCTCAGTGCTGTCACGCCCACGGTCACTCCGCACAGATAGAAACCTAGAGACAGATCGTGCATGTGCTTTATGTGAAATCTGCCCCGCAGATATGTCCATCTGAACCGGCCACTGTGCACATTAAAATGCATGGTATATGTTGTTCTGAGACACATTGACAACTGTTGCCTTAAGCAGTTGGTTTTTGTTAATGCATTAATTTTCTCACACCTTAGGGGAAAATTTTCAACTATGCTACAAATGGATTTGCGGTGTAAGTTCATAAAAAAAAAAGCACATTAAAATATGCTTTTCTATTTTAAGCTCTGTATTTTGCCGCAGACCAAATTCCAGCCTCATTGTAAAGGTATTTTGCAGCAATTCCAGATTGTTTACTTCAACAGGAATAAGGGGAAATTATACAAGAGAAAAAACAGAAAAAAAGATATCAAAAATCTGTCTGATAAGACAATTATTTTCATGTTAAGATGTTATTAAAATTCCATTTTATTTTGTAAAATAAAACGAAATAATTTGACATTATAAAATTACAATCAAATAACTAATATATGAAAAATAATTAAAATGAAAAGTAAAACCCCTGAAATCAATTTAATGCTTCATTAAATATAATGTACAGTAGCTAAAAAATATATAATAATTATATATATGTATATATATATTTTAAGAATTGCTAAATTACTAATATTAATTTTAAGTGAGTGTTAGCATAGTTTCAAAGTAAAAATAGGGTAAATTAAGCATGCAAAATTAAATATCCAATTTCAATATCCAATAAATAAATAAATAAATATCGGCAACTAATATCAGCTAATAATTGATATGGTACCAATGCACCAGAGGCCATTATGTGCTTCTAAAATCTCTTACATTGTGAATTCTGAAGAGGCAGAGGGCCACAACGTGGGCACACCATTTGGCTCCTGCTCCACAGGTGCAGCTGCAGGAAGTGATGCGGCAGCGGTCAAACATTACAGCCACATTGTAGGCTCCTTTTGATTGGCCGGCCTGGGGTGACACTACTGTGGCACTGAGGTGGAAACCTGTTTGAGAGAACAAAAGCCTGTAGTAACACATTTCAACTCAAATCTAGTTCACATTCTCTTCACACTCTGCATAAAAACATCCTAGTTATTGGGGAGTAAGTGGTTGTGAAATACAGTTTAATATGAAAAAGAAAACACAGTTTAATTGCAGAACATTTGCAATTATTAGCTTTATTGCACACTATATATAACAAACAAACATAAAGAACCCACATTATTATATTTGCACCAAGTGTAAGAAGGTTTTGGGGCAATTAGGGAAACATTAACATTTAAAAGTCTGAGGGAGTCTGCTGACTGTAAGACTGAATGATATAACAGCAATTGCATTGTACACAGTCCATACAGGAAATGAAAGACATCTGAGATGGGGAGAGAGAAAGAAAGAGAGTCCAAATGTGTGTGTGAAAAGTTGAGTGTAGGGGGTTGGCCAAAAGCTTTTACCACTGGACAGCAGCCAGTGCTCCTCTGGCCAGCAAGAGCAGAGGTGGGGGTGGTGGGTAGTTTCAGCTTATAGCTCCTGTTCCAAATTCAACGTGCCTCCTCAAGCTAACTCTACCACACTGCCTCTTTTTTCTTTCAGTCTACCTGTTAGTGCCAAAAGCACCCTTCTTTTTCTTTATTCCTGACCCACATTCTCCTGTCAGCTGTCCCGGCTAAAATAAAAGGCCCAAAGAATATAATAATCAATCTTGATTTAAAAAAAAAAAAAAAAAAAAAAAAAAAACACCTTTGTATAAAACAGTGTCTTCTTTAATTTAGAGAATCACTGCCTGGGCCAACAAGCACATCATGACTGCAAATGTCACTGGGTTGTCAGCAGTTACAAGAACATAATATTGGGCTGCATCACTGAAATCTCTCATTAAACTGATAATTTACCTCACACACGCCATAAACAATTAAGTGACTGAATGGGTCTATCTGACGCATATCCCAGCAGGCAATGCAGCAATTTTGTTGAACAGACTAATAAGTAGCAGCAACCAGGGAGTTTGGGCATGTTGTGTAAAGGCTGATCCTTGGAGGTTTAGCATTGTATTCGGACTATGAGGTTAAAGAAAGTGTAAAGGGAAGAGTTTTGGAAGAACATCCCTTTTAGGTGCAGCTGTTCTATGTCAGACTGTTCTGGCTCCACTCTGGTGAAGTGAGTGAAAACATTTGATTTGACCTTGACAGGTAGTTGGGAGGTCACTGATTGGCCAGGGCAGTTAGAGAAGGAAGGTTTTTTTCTGGTTTTGAGGAAATTTTCACTAAAAATTTGTTACCACACAGTAAACAAAGCGGTGAGCGAAACACATAAATCAGAGGACCCAGGCACTTAGAGTGTTCAAGATGCAACCAAAACGTGAAGTATGCTTCTGAAAACCAAGCTGGTTGGATTTTTACCTTCTAATTAAACCGCAAGATCACTATTATTTTTAGAACTACTGACACATCTTACTCTGAAGAATCTGACTCATTTAATAACTAGTAACTGCTAATCTTGAGCAAAAAACATATATATATATATATATATATATATATATATATATATATATATATATATATATATATATTTTTTTTTTTTTTACATTGATATGCAAAATACTACAGCCTGGCTTCACAGACAGGGCTTAGGTTAAGCCAGAATTAAGCCATAGTTCAATTAGGACATGTAAGTATTTTTTATAAAAGTGCCTTAGAAAATAACATTACTCGTGTGCATCATGAGACAAAACATTGGCAATGACATATTTTAAGATCAGTCAGTGCAAGTTTCTGACATGCATTTTAGTCTGGTACTAGGCTTAAGCCTTGTCTGTGAAACCGGGGGGGTACATCAATGGAAACATCCAGAGAGCAAGGTGAACAATGTATTGCCAATAATGTACGTTATACAATTTCATTTCTTTTGTATGTCTCATGTATGACCATAAAAACAAATGCATGATAATAATAATTAGTGGTCGACCGATATATCGCCAAGGCCGATATATCGGCCGATATTTGGCATTTCTCAAATATCGGCATCGGCCGATAAGTTTTTCTGTTTGGCCGATGCGTTCGTGGAGGGACTTTTATTTTGATGACCCGACAGTCTTTTATTTTGACGGTGCTCAGAACACAGCTCCTGAACACACAGTGCTCACATTCTCCCTCTTGTTCACTGTCATTGTCAACAGTTCTGTCTAATACGGATAGACGTCTGTCTAATAATCAGACAGAACGGTTAAACAAAGAATTAAAATGTATACAAAGTAGTATTATAACGATTGCTTTTATATTGTTAGTAATAGAAAGGCAAACATTATAATACTTTCTCTTTTGCCGTCAGCATTCAGCAAATATGCTTTTACATCGTTTAAACAAATCTTTGAATGACTAATGAACAACTAATTACAAAAACCTTGCAAACTTAGTCGAATCCAGCTGTGAGATCTTATGAAGTGTGGATGTGTGTCCTGCACGATCGCGTGTTCTCTGTATTACGGTCAGTCCGTGTGTATTGAATGCTGACAGGAGGAGAGTTCAGCTTCACTGACATGCGCGATCGACAAACTTTAAACTCATGATTTTAAATTATGCTTCGCTTCATGCTTTTGCCCAATGTCATATTCATGTCATTTTCACTGTGTGCTGTATGTAAAATGGGTGTTACCTTGGCTTTATTTGAAAAAAATGTGATTCCCAATGTACACAAACTTCCCAGAATACTGAGTGTCCTGTTGGTTATAGTGTTTACTTCCTTTTTATTCATATTTTTATTAAAAATTTGTTTATTTGTGAAAAATACTTAGTCACTTAAAGTATAAGCATGTTTATTTTACACATTTATGTGTAACCATTTCAAATGATTTCTAATTTCTAAAATACAATGAATAAAAATTATTCATTGAATTTACAATTTTTTTAAGGTAAGTGGTTGCAATTGATTTATTTTAGCTACATTTAAATAAATTTAGTTGACTAACAAAAAAAAAATTATTATTAAATGTAGCTAAAATAAATTGTTTGCAACCACTTACCTTTAAAAAATTTAGTACAATTTTTTTCAGTGACATTAAATAAAATTATATCGGCTTTATATTGGCCACCCTGCTTTCCAAGATATCGGCATTGGCTGTTAAAAAACTAATATCGGTCGACCACTAATAATAATGCATAATAATAATAATAAGAAATGTTTCCTGAGCAGCAAATCAGCATATTAGAAAAATCATGTGACACTGAAGACTGGATTAATGATGCTGAAAATTCAACTTTGTCATAGCAGAAATACATTCAATTACAACATAATTTAAACAAATCGAAAACATTTTAAAACTGTAATAATATTTTACAATATTATTGTTTTTACTGTATTTTTGACCAAACACAGCCTTGGGGAACATAAGAGCCTTTATTCAAAAATATATATTTTTTAAATTACCGACTACAAACATTTGAATGGTAGTGTATATCTGTACATTGACAGAGTTTAAGGTTATGTTTGATCCTTTTTAAGAGTTGGCTACATTCTATGGGCAGTTTAAATACACTGTGAAAAAGCACTCAGGCAGACCCCTTGAGGGTGTATGCGCGGGATAGGTCAAGCTCGGGCCAGCTGCATCATGATTTCCCTCTGCTGCTGTACAGCCCACTGCCACCAACAACAGCATTCATTCACACAGCCTGAGCTCAAATCACTCACACATACACTTATCTTATGTGCCATGTCTCTGGTTTTCTCTCAGGCCAAACACAAGGGTGGCTTATTCTGAATGCTATTTTAAGATCTGTATCTTAAATTGTATCCTAAAAATCTATTTGATCATCAAAGATTGATGTCAAAAAATGTTTAATGCAGCAAAGCAACTGTCAGAAGCTTCTGGTCAAAAACATCACTAATTACATGGTAAATGTGGGCTGATTTGTTTCCTTACCTATCTGTAGAGGGTCTTTCACAGCCCTCACTCTATAGAGCTGTTCGCCACGCTGGAACTCATCAGGGCTGCCGTTGGCCAAACAGGAGTATAATCTGCAAGGACAGAGAGAAGAATGAATTTAAACTGAGCATCCTGTCATACTCTAAATCTTAAAGGGCATTCTGGTAACTCACTGGTTAATCTTATTAATCATAAAGGTCATCACAAGCATTTGAAAGCATAGGCTGATAATATATTAGCAATTACAAGACTTTCACCTGATGTCCTCCTCATTCTCTGGAAAGCTCCAGTAGGCAATCCGCAATTGCAGCTGCTCAGGAACGGGAGGATAGACCTTTTCCACCACCTCAAATGGAATATGGAACGCCACCTGCTTGGCCGACAGCTCCACCAGAGGGATGACTTGTCCATCTGAGAAGTGATATCAGAGTTACTTTTTTGTTGCAGGTAAACTACATGCTCAAAGAGTGAAATTAACAGCATCATTGGATATTTAGCAGCAATATGAAGGCGTGTTCACACCAAAACACTTTAATGTAAATGAATGGCTATTAACATGACTATTCAGACTGACACTATTAGCCAACAGATTTATTTTTGAGTAGAGGTGTTCTAATCTCTTTGCCATTGTACTGCAAAGAAAACTGACCAACCAATAAGATTTGTACTGTAAGCACTGTAAAGAAAATGACTTGTTTCAAAGAAAGTCCTACACCAATTTTTTTGCCCAGAACCACTGCTGTTATATAAAATTATGATTTGGTGCCACTCGCAAACTGACTATTTTGCCAAGTGAAAGTGAATAGCAGACATCGATTCAGAACCGACCAAATTTTCATGCTGGTGTGAACAGGTCTTGATTAGTATGGTGAAAAAAAATCACTACTTTCCAGTCACAGCTACTCAACATTAAACAATCAAAAATACTTGGCATTATAGACAAATAGCTGAACAATAGTCACATAGATGGCTGCAGTTCAAACGACTCATTTTGCAACAGAGGGAACAAGACTGAGAAGTGAGTTTCAAGACCTCAGGCAACCTATTTTGTTGTAGATTATTCATATACACTTAAGGCTAAATAAAGAGAAAGAAGGACAGCTGCCAACATGGACTAAATGCTGTTCACTGAGAGTTTTGTATGTGCGGGGGGAGGGGGTGTATTCCAGTATCCTGCAGGATCCTGGATTCAAGTCACCAATTTCCTCCAGACAATGATAAGAGTGGCCAGGCTGTAAGAATGAAAAACACTCAGATAAAAGACACTCCTTCAAGAGCAACTGAATATTTGTGCCTACAGCCTAAAGTGAACTCAGACACAGGTTTCAGTGGCAGTGCATCTAATGAAATTTTATTTTCTACATTGAGCCGCAAGTCTGTAGTCACATACAGTACTTATATCATTAGATATTAGCAAGATCCATCTGAAAGAACACCAACATCAGGAGGTCATTATCATAACAGAGCTTTGGGCAATTGGACTGTAATCCACTGCACTCGGTCACCTTAGAGCTGGATCTCACATTACACTCAGGCAGACACTGCACTGATACACTCTCAATATAACACTATACAAATGCCACATGGAGATTTCACATGAAGCCATGCTATATTTTTCAACACATTATATTATGACTACACTGCCTGTCATGATTAATAACAACTTTAGACTTGACTATGCTAGCATTATAGCA